>NC_071108.1:8822500-9117500 GCF_024256425.1 Clarias gariepinus | reverse complement strand
GTGAATTGATTTTCTTCACCACAATGGGCTGTAGCACTTCAGGGAGAATGACATACTTGCTTTAAGATGAGAATACAGCTTCTTCAATTTTGACACTAGGGTGACTAAATATTAGAAGTCAGATTGAGATCTTGAGCCATTTTCCTAAGTTTATATACATGGAAATCAGCAGTAAGACCTATGGAGATGCATGCCTGGGCAGTGAAGAGCTGATTCCTAAGAAGAACAGTTTGCCTGACAAACAATTAGACAAACTCCTTTTCATGAGGTATAACCACTGCCTATCAAATAATCAAGATTAATATAGTTTAAATCCATGCACTGATGACTAAGCAAAGTGATTGTTATGGAAAATTGCATTTGCAATTGCGTTTTTCATTTGTGGACACATAAAATGTGACATAATTCAAATGCAATTGCAAATCTTGCATTACCGTTTGCTTTTTCACTTTCGCGAACGATCACTGACTGCCAAATTTCAAATGAAAAAGCAAAGTCCATTTGCAGTTGAATTTCCCATGTCTTACAAGTTATGAGCTTGTCATATTTAAATGGCAAAATCAATAAACCACGTCTGCTTTTTCACTTTCCCTGCATATGTACCCTGCCAAAACTCAAACGCAATTGCAATTCATTTTGCATTAAAATTTCCGTCACGATACAAGAAAACCTGTCAATTAGCATCAGGGGTGGGTCTATACTGTGGCGCATGAATTTATGGGGTGTGACATGACTCGCAGTCAACAACCAAGTCAAGTCAAGTCTCTTTTATTGTCACATCACGTTACTGGTACACTGGTACCATACATGTGAGTGAAATTCTTATGTGCAAGCTACACAAGCAATAGTGGTGTACAATTATAAGAATAAATATACATATGGATAATACAGTAGTAAAAATATTGTGCAAGTATTATTGGAAAAAAAATAAAAAAATAAAATTGAGTACAAGTATACATATATACATATACAGAATATACTCAAATATACACATATACATATATACAAACATACATATACACATACATATATATACATATATCTACATATACACATACACACATATGCACACATGTATATACCCATACATACACGATTGTGAGAGGTTGTCTAAACACTCTCACTCTGTGTCTACCAAGAGGGGGATATTTGAGCAATAGAGGTGATGGGTGAATTGTGGAGGAACATATGATGCTAGCGCAGCAAGTTATCGATTGTTCATGCTTATTCATTTAGTTTTAGACAGATTAAACAAGTTTGTCATCTATCGAACATCATCAATAATGTTGTCTTCGCCAATCTGAGTGAAGTGGCTAAAGGGACAGAACAACTAAAGGACCAGGGCCCGGTTTCTCGATAACGCACACTCTTCGCGCGCTAAGAAGACTCTTAAGATATATCTCACGTAAAGTGATAACTTTTTAAAGTATATTTCTAGAAATTTTTATTTGAAATTGGAAACGTAATGACAGCACAAAAACTCGCGGTGAATCATGATGAACCCTACTTACGGCCACTGGGCGAAACCGCATAGATGAGATAGGGGTATAACACCGCATCTCACAGCGAGTCAAACCGCATAGGTGAGATACAGGTGTACTAAGCATTTAAAACAAGTTTATTTTTCTCATTTAACTAAATCAAATTTAGTCATTAAATAAAACGTGTCAAAAGAAAAGTCCATCCAGTCATGAATGATGGCTAATAATCAATAAAACATATTTTAAACAAAAAGCAGCGAGCAGCTGGAAATAGGGACGTGGAGTGTATTGTAAGTTGGCCTGGCAAGCGCAGGTCTGAGCAGGTCAAAAAGCTCCATAATCTGTTGCTTTGGATGGCGAAACCTTTTTTTTTTTATTAGCCAACTTAGGCAAAATATGGAAAGGGCTGAGGTTTGGCCTAAAGAAAAAATTTACATGAACCACACGGCTCCGCGGACGGCGCCATCTTCAGTTTAGCATAACAACACGCTGTATCGCTCCCAAATTGTTTGCCACTTGTTCAATATTAATAGTGATTGCCAACTTTAATCCATTAGTAACATTATAAAATAGGCTAATTAAAAGTCACTCTATTAGTTCTGATATCTAATAAAATTAAATTCTTAAACAGGCCTACAGTATATTCCATAATTTATACGACTTTGATAACGTGCCATAATGTGCTTTCATACACCACTGATTTATAAAGACTGCTGCTCAGAGGCGGTGACTAGCGTCTTGAGCTGAAACTACGCTAAGAGTGAGTTAAGGTTGGTCCAACCTTACGAACGTGTGACTTACCTAAGAGATACTTAGCGTACAAACCTTTTGGGAAACCTGTTGTTCTGTTCTAAATTATTAAAGCTTCTCCGCTTTTTTTTATGTTGCTCGCGACAGCGTAACAGCTTGTTAATCCATGCTCGTGTAATGATGACATGGACAAACTCGTCGATGTCTCTGTTCTTTTATTTTCTGCATTTTCAGGTTATTTTACAAACTTTCGGAACAAAACTCAGGCTCAATATCCTAACTTAAATCACGCATTCGCGTTCACACACACCGGACTGCATTACCCACAATGCATCTCCCACACTGGACTACACTTCCGTAAACAGAGGTCATAAATCAACGTCTCTCTCCCGCTACACTGTTTTACAAAAAAAAAAAGCTACAGTATAAACATCGCTTATGACACTCGTGTGAGCGCTAACTAACTGAATCAATGCTGTAAAGTAAGACAAACAAACAAATGACCCAGCACCTTACCTCTGAAAAGATTTGCGACAGAGTTTCTTCGGAGAGCAGAGTGTGTGTCTCTTGCCTTCATTTCTGTGCGCGCGTGTGTTTGTGAATGAGGGTTTCTCACACACACACACAATAGAAAATAGATTTTTAACCTCTGTATTGAGAATTTCTTTTGCCTTGCTCGCGCGCACACACGTGTGTTATAAGAAACAGTACACACGCTGTACACACGCGCTTCCGAACACATAATAAAATATGTTTCACACACACGTAGTCACAGTGTAATAGTAAACAGTACACCCGTGCACAGTTGTTGGTTATACTAGTAAGAGACGAGCACTAAGACCCAGCAGGGGAAACGATTCCGCAACGCAAGAGAGAGAAAAAACGTTGGCTCAATTGTGATCACATGACGCTCGGTGTCTAAACAAGAAGCGCATGCGTGAAACATGATACTTGGTGCTCTTAAACTGGGAAAATGCTTGTTTTTTAAGTTAAATTTTATTTAAAATCTTTGCTCGTCTTGCAGAACACTCGTAAACACTCGTTACTCGTAATCCGAGGTTCTACTGTATATATATTATTTTTTAATAGCTTGCTTGTTATGTAGATTACTGTTCGAATTTTTTATATAAAAAGGAGTTAATTTTACTCTCTTGCTCTCTTCCTCATAGATCTGATATTAACATGTTAAATCTTTCCTGCTGCTATTCTCCTATCTTCTCTTGCATCTGCTTTTAAAGGTGTGAACGCTCCCACGCTCACCTTCTCATTCTCTCTATATGTCTCTTTCTCTCTCTCTCTCCCTCTGTCTCCTTCCTCCTCTTCCCCTAAATTGAGCCAACATCTTGTGATTCGTCTCTGGATAGACACCTCTCTGTCTTTCTAACCTTTGATTCTTCAGGATCTCACTGTTAGTAGAAAAGAAAAAAAAATTATATATATATATATATATATATATATATATATTATTATTATTTTTTTAAATCTTCAATAGCTTTTTCATTATGTGGATTACACATATAAAACCAATTGTACAATAATACACTCTGTCATTGCTAATACATTGAGGTCAATAAGTGGCTAATGATATACGCCTTCGTCAGTCAGAGGTTAGTAAGAATAACTTTATAGAGGTGTTTAAATTAGCGAAGGCGATGTCCGATGGAGTAGTATGCTCTGGTCCCATCCCAATGAGACGTGGTGACATAACTTACAGCAGGTTATGGTTGCTGAACCGCTGGATGTCCAGGTGGTGCTCCGAAAACAACGTGGGCTTCATAGATAATTGGAAGACCTTTGAGGGAAAACTGGCCTGTAAGGGCGGGACGGTGTCCATCCCACTCGAGAAGGTGCTGCTCTCATTTCTTGTAGTATAGCTCATAGTCTTAGAAGAGGCCTACTGTAGTTAATCGGTGACAATCCAGAGCCCAGGCCAGTGAGCAGACAGACAGGCTAAACCAACCGTTTGCTAGCTGCATAGAGTCGTCACTCAGGTTTCACTGTATTGAGACTGTGTCTGTTCCCCAAGCTAAAAACAAATTTAGAAAGACTCAGAAAGTCTGTTTTGGTAATTTAATTAACATAAAGACCACAAACTCAGATCATACTGAATGCGCAGCCAGCACCTCTGAAGCTAGGACTGTTAAATATTAGATCTCTCGCATCTAAAGCAGGTATAGGTAATGAAATCATCACAGATCAGGAGTTTGATATACTCTGTTTAACAGAAACCTGGATTAAACAGGACAAGTATGTAGCTCTAAATGAAGTTAGTCCTCCTGGATACAGCTACATACACCAGCCTTGGTTAACTGGTAGAGCAGGAGGCGTTGCAGTTATTCATAACGATAATTTGACTATTGTACAAAAACACGAACACAAATTTAATTCATTTGAAATTCTTTATAGTAACATAAGTGTATTTAACTATATTAAGTCAGCTCAGTCGATTCCGCTAATTGTCATTTACAGACCTCCAGGGCCGTACTCTGAATTTCTTAGTGAATTTGCAGATTTCCTCTCAAACCTAGTCGTTTCTGTAGACAAAGTGTTAATTGCTGGAGATTTTAATATTCATTTTGAGAATCCAGAAGACCCTCTGAGAACATCATTTATGTCCATACTGGACTCGGTAGGAGTAAATCAGTGTGTAGTAGGACCCACTTATAAAGCAGGTCACACTTTAGATTTGATAATATTATTTGGATTATGTATAAGAAATTTATTCACAATTCCACTATCTGAAGTTATCTCAGATCACTATCTTGTCTCAATTCAAGTGTGTCACAGTAATAATGTATGCACAGAGCTGTGCTACCGTATGAAACGTACATTCACATCAACTACCAAACAGAGTTTTATCAGTAATCTCCCAGAGTTCCCAACTTCGATTAGATCATCGTCTGACCCCATAGAACTCGATCAGGCCATTGAATATCGACATTTTGCCATACCTTAGATAATGTAGCTCCAGTTAAAAGAAAAATTATTAGCGATAAGAAACTGCTCCCTGGTATAACGATCACATGCGCACTTTAAAACAGACCGCTCGGAAATTAGAACGTAAATGGCATCAAACTAAATTGTTAGTATTTCAAATAGCATGGTAGGACAGTATCCTGAACTATAAAAAAGCTCTTAGTGTAGCTAGATCAACATATCTCTCCACTTTTATAGAAAATAACAAAAATAATCCTAGATTGTTATTTAATGCTGTAGCCAAATTAACCAGAAATAAGACCACTGCAGAAATCTCCACAACAACATCATGCAATAGTGGGGACTTCATGAACTTTTTTTAATAATAAAATTGTAAATATTAGTCATAAAATTGAGGCTTTGAAACCGAACAATGTAATTGACGCAGATGTTAATCTAGCCATGTCAGATTAGAACCTGGAATACTTTACTCCCCTTGAAGAGAATAAACTAATTTCACTCGTCTCTTCTGCCATTTCATTAACCTGTATATTAGATCCTGTACCAACACATTTTCTTAAACAGATAGTACCAGCAATAACAGAACCCCTGTTGAGAATAATTAATTCTTTACTTAGCATTGGTTATGTTCCAAAATCTTTTAAATTAGCAGTTATTAAACCGATTATTAAGAAACCTGACCTTGACCCCTGTCAGCTGTCTAATTACAGGCCAATATCAAACCTCCCCTTTATCTCTAAGATTCTGGAAAAGACAGTAGCAGAGCAGCTATGCTTATATCTACATAGAAATGGCATACGTACATGAACTGTATCAGTCAGGATTTAGGCCTCATCACAGCACAGAGACAGCGCTCGTTAAAGTAGCAAATGACCTCCTATTGGCCTCTGATCAGGGTTGTGTAACTATGCTTGTATTACTCGACCTCAGTGCAGCTTTTGACACCATTGATCACGCTATTTTTCTTCACAGATTAGAAAATGTAGTAGGAATTAAGGGTACAGCCCTGTCCTGGCTCAGATCCTATCTGACCAATCGTTTTCAGTATGTAGACTTAAATGGTGATTATTCTGCCTGTTCTCTAGTGAGTTTGGCGTTCCGCAGGGTTCAGTTTTAGGTCCACTGCTTTTTTACCTTTACATGCTTCCTCTGGGCAACATAATCTGTAAGCATGATATTAGTTTTCATTGTTATGCTGATGACACATAGTTATATGTCTTAGCAAAACCTGATGAGAAAAAACAGCTTACTAAAGTTGAGCAATGTGTGCAGGACATAAGAAATTGGATGCTAATTAACTTCTTTTTGCTTAATCCGGATAAGACAGAAGTTCTAGTCATATGACCACATACAGCTAGGAGTAAAATTTTAGATCACAACATAACTTCAGATGGCCTTTCTGTTCCATCAAGTGCAACAGTAAAAGACCTTGGTGTGATTATAGATTCCATCCTTTCATTTGAAGCTCATGTAAATAATATCAAAAGGATAGCATTCTTTCACCTCAGAAATATTGCCAAAATAAGAATTATATTGTCGCTAAACGATGCAGAAAAACTAGTTCATGCTTTTATCACCTCTAGGTTGGACTATTGTAATGCCTTACTATCTGTTTTTTTAACCAGGTGCATAAATAAGCTTCAGCTAGTCCAGAATGCAGCAGCGAGAGTCCTCACTAGAACCAGAAGATATGAGCACATTACCCCTATCTTATCTTCACTGCATTGGCTCCCTGTGAAATTTCGCATTGATTTTAAAATACTAATCTTGACATATAAAGCATTAAATAGTCGTGCGCCGCAGTACCTGAGCGAACTGCTAGTGTCTTACGAACCGCCACGCCTACTTCGATCAAAGGATGCAGGCTGCCTGTCAGTACCACGTATTATGAAAAATACAGCTGGGGGCAGAGCTTTTTCTTACAAAGCCCCAAAATTATGGAACAGTCTTCCAAATAGTGTTTGGGACTCAAACACAGTCTCAGTGTTTAAGTCCAGGCTAAAAACCTATTTATTTAGCCAAGCATTTTTATAAATAGATTTACCTTAGGTAAAGGAGCAGATCTGGGGGACTCATGGACGTAGAGTATTATTGTGAACTGGTATGTTTAGATGTGACCATACCTAACTGCCATCTCTTCTCTTCTTCTCTTTCTCCCCCTTTCTCTTTTCTCTCTCCCCTTGTCTCCCACTTTCACTCTTTTTCTCTCTCTCTCTCTCTCTCTGTCTCTCTCTGTCGAGCTACACATGTCGTTCCTAAGCTGCCAGTGATCCAGACTCCCTCTGCCTTCCAGACCTGTCTGACCCATCCTGGTGCCCCGCTTCTGGTTGGAGATCTCGTCACATGGATGCCTCGTGTGTCTCTTTGGGATGTGTCTGGTGTCTGGGGATAATTCTCTCTACCTAGAAGATGGTTCTGGCCTCGACTGGTGTTGGCAACTGTTTCTCTGGGGACTTGACAGTTCGATAGTTCAGGACTGGAACTTCCTACAAGTCTACCTGGGTCTTTAATAACTACAGTACCTGGACTCCATATTAACATCAATTAACATCAGCTATTGTAGCTGACCTGCCTGCCACCTAACACACTGTATACAGTAAATGCAGATCATTTACTGCTTTCTGTTTCACCCAAATGAGGGTGGGTTCCATGTTGAATCTGGTTCCTCTCAAGGTTTCTTCCTATTACCATTTCAGGGAGTTTTTCCTTGCCACTGTCGCCGTCGGCTTGTTAACCAGGGACAAACTGACCATTTTGATTCATACACATTAACATTTCATACAAACTTAAATAATTCTTTTGATTGTGTAAAGCTGCTTTGCGGGAATGGCAATTGCTAAAAGCGCTATACAAATAAAATTAAATTGAATTGAATAAGTATTTGATCACCCTGTGATTTTGCAAGTTCTCTTACTTAGAAATCATGGAGGGGTCTACAATTTTCATAGGTGCTACATTTTAAATGCATAGGTGCATTTCCACTGGGAGAGACAGAATCTAAAAAGAAAAAGTTGGAAATCACATTGTATGATTTTTTTAAACAATTTATTTGTGAATTACTGTGTCAAATAAGTATTTTATCATTTGAGTAAAAAAAATTAAATATTTGGGACAGAAGCCTTTGTTAACAATTACAGAGGTCAAAGGGTTCCTGTAGTTCTTCACCAGGTTTGCACACAGCTGGAGGGATTTTGGCCCACTCCTCCATACAGATCTTCTCTAGATCTGTCAGGTTTCGGGGCTGTCGCTAAGGCAACACGGAGTTTCACCTCCTTTCAAGGATTTTTTATTGGATTTAGGTCTGGAGACTCGCTAGGCCACACCAGAACCCTGATATGCTTCTTACGGAGCCCCTCCTTGGTTTTCCTGGCTGTATGCTTTGGGTCAATGTCATGTTGGAAGATCCAACCACGACCCATTAATGCTCTGACTGAGGGAAGGAGGTTTTTGCCCAATATGTCACAATACATGGCCCCGTTCATTCTCTCCTTAATACAGTGCAGTTGTCCTGTCCACTGTGCAGAAAAACACTTCCAAAGCAGGATGCTTCCAGCCCCATAGGGCTGGTATGAGCTTCACTATAGGTATGATATTATTGGGATGATACTCATCATTCTTCTACCTCCAAACACACCAAAAAGTTCTACTTTGGTCTCACCCAGATGGTCCCTGGCAAACTTTAGATGGACTTGGACCTGGAAATTTCGTGCGATGCAAGATTTTAAACCCTGATGTCTTTATGTATTACTAATAGTAGCCTTGGAAACGATTGGTCCCAGCTCTCTTCACAGCATTTACTGTAGCTCCTCCAGTGTAGTTCTAGGCTAATTTTTCACACTTTTTAGCATCATTGATACCCCACAAGGAGATATCTTCCGTGGAGCCCCAGTTTAAGGGACAATGACAGTCATCATTAGCCTCTTCCATTTTGGTGAAGGTCTCCAATTTTGTTCCTTGTGTCTTTTGACAGCTCTTTGGTTTTGCCCATGTTGCTACTTCTTTGGCTGATTGTGGGGTGTACAGGTGTCTTTATGACAGCTAACGACCTCAAACATGTGCTACTAATTTAGAATCATAAGCAGAGTGTAATACTTATTTGACACAGTAATTCACTGATAAATTGTTTTTAAAAAAATCATACAGTGTGATCTCCAAATTTTTATTTTTAGATTCTGTCTCTCACAGTGGAAATGCACCCATGCTGAAAATTGTAGACCCCTCCATGATTTCTAAGTAAGAGAACTTGCAAAATGACAGGGTGATTAACTACGTATTGACCTCACTGTAATTACAACCATTGCTGTTGCAATGTAAAAAAAATGTAAAGTACTCTGCTGAGTATCCATCATCAGAACAAGGGATTATCTCCAATGACTTTGAGCGCATAGCACATCAAGCCTTAAGAAGTTCATAGCCTCCAGCATCTTTCAGCAGAGGTAATCTGTAAACTCCTTTGGCTGACAATATTTATCTGAAAGGCAAACAAAATGTGTACAGCAGTTAGAAAGTAAAAGTAACATACATTACTGTTTTTTTTAAAATAAGCATCATTTAAAGGCTGGTGAATTTTAATTCTGCATTGACATTCTATATGATGAAACCACTTTATTTTACAATGTTACAAGGTACTGTACCTAGGAAAATATTTTTTCCCCCAGATCAGCTCTCCAGCTTCAACTTCTCAGATGGGTTTGGAACCTCACAGCCTCTTCTTTTAGACAAGCAAAAAAAAAACAACAACCTGTGGATATATGTAATGGTCTTCGATTTCTTTGCTGGCAGAGCTGAACTGCATGATCTCTTCCGTGACCCCACTGGTGAACGTGCATATGGGGCAAACAACTTGCTCACTTTACTATGTGCACCTTGGAAAGAATTTAAAGCAAGAAAACAACATTACTATTTTAATACAGTAAATATTTTGCAATAATTTAAATAACCATACATTTATAACACCCCAGTTGTCAAACAATTTAATAAAAACCTATTTGGTTATATTACTATAAGTGTAACACCGGTTAAAATTATTGAGGTTTCTGATAAAAAAAAGTGTAGCATATCAGTGTTCTCCTTTACACAGTGCATTGAAAGAAGAAAGTGGGCTATATGTATATTTGTATTGCATTTATTACAGAATATTTACATAGGAGACATATTAACACATAAAAACTGGTGTTTAGTACTAAATAGAAAACGTATGAACATTCCAGAACATAAAAAATACATTTTTGGATATTTTAGTCAATTTTAAAACCCAGACCAGACGCCTTGTCAAATGATATGTTATGAAAATTAAATAGTCTTTTATTACATAAATAAAATATTAAATAATTCCTCACCTTGACAGTCACTTCTTGCGCCCCCTTATTGCAGGGGTAGGAGCAGTCGATGATGTAGTCCAGACAACATCAGTCGGGATTCCATGTTGTTCCAGAGCTGCAGCCGCCACTCGCAGTAGCTGGGAAATTGACTTTTCCATTATGACATAACTGTACATTACTAAGGCCCAATCTTCTGTTCGCAATGATGCCCGGGACACCGACAAAATGCGGTCGACTGCGAGTGACATCACGTCCCATACAATCACGTCCCACAGTATAGACGCACCCCTGACACTGATTGACAGGTTTCCGTGTAATGCGTCCAAATTGAAATCCAAAATAAATTGCGTTTGAGTTTTGGCAGGCTACATACAGTACGCGACGCAGAGAAAGTGAAAAAGCAGAAGTGGCAATTGATTTTGCTATTTTTTACAGGCTCATAACTTGTAAGGAAATGCAATTGCAAATGGACTTTGCTTTTTAATTTAAAATTTGGCAGTCAGTGTTCGTTCACAAAAGCGAAAAAGCAAAAAATAATGCAAAATTTGCAATTGCATTTGAGTTATGTCCCACTTAATGCGTCCACATATGGAAAACGCAAATGCAATCTCTTTTAAAAAATGTCTGGGATTTCCCTCCATAGATTGTGCTTTTGTCTTGTAAAATGCAGTTGTTTTGCAATTTTGTTTTAGGGTGGACACCATCTACTGCTGTTTATTTTTATAAGTAACAACCCCAGAACTGCTTACTGGACCCATGTTTAAGTAATATCAACTTACATTTACATAAAGTATAGCATATTACAAAAAAAGAAAATCTACATAAATTACATAAAATCATTGATGAACTGAAGATGATAGCCTGACATAACCATTAAGGGAACAATCATCATCCTCATCCTCATTGTGTGGCCAAGTGGAGAACAAACTATAATGAAAGCAAAAACAAAAAGCTCATGGACTAAATCAAATTGTCCTGAGGCATTATATTCACACACGTTCAACATAATTATATCTAGCTTTATAATACTATATACAGTGGTGGACAAAAGTGAAAGTCACTGCTTTCATAACAACCTCAAACATTTAAATGATGACTATACAGAAAATAAGAATAACTTATTTTATGCTATTAACTTGCCATACAACTATCAGTACTTAGTTTTAAGTCATTTTCTTCTAAACCTGAATATTTTGTACAGAGGTGCACACCACTGCTTCAGAACGTATAAGTCCTGCCACTTATTTGTTCCATTAATTAACTAAAGCAGCTGATTTTAATTAACACAAGTCTTCAGCCAGACCTGAACTAACTGGTGACGTCACCCGATACATTATTTGATGTAAAAATGCTATTATAATAAGTGCTGTGCCAATTATGTATGTCTCTTTTATCATGGATATCCATCCAGTATATCATGGACTTCAGGATATCATGTTTCAAAATTCAAATTCAAATTCAAATTTTATTTTTCACATACACAGTCATACACAGTACCATATGCAGTAAAATGCTTAGACAACTGCTCGTGACCTAAGAATATAAATAGGAAATAAATATGAAAATTAAAATAAAGGGTAAGTTTAACTAGAGAAGAATAAAATAAAAATAAAATACATACAAATAAAAGTTAAAAATAAAATATCTGTACACAAAATACACAATATAAAAAATATATGGAAAATATATGAAAAAAATGTAAAACAATAAAAGCAGCCGAATAAATGGTAATAAAAGAATGGTTATGTCCATGGTTGTGCAATCCACATATTAAAAGTGACTTATGCAGTGCAAATATGCTGTGATTTGTGCTGAAGTGATTTGATGTGATTTGATTTGATGACCACGAAGTGTAGTTGTGCAGTGGCCAATAGTGTAAACAAATGTCCAGAATGTCCAGTGTGTGTGTAAAAACCATATGTGTGGGTCAGTACTGTGTGGTGGTGTGATTGTGATTGAGAGACTGTATTGCCTGCGGAAAGAAGCTCCTCCTCAGTCTCTCTGTGTTGGCCTACAGGGAGCGGAATCGCTTTCCTGACCTCAACAGAGAGAACAGTCCATTGTTGGGATGGCTGAGGTCCTTCACAATCTTCCTGGCCTTGGTCCAGCACCGCTTGCTGTAGATCAAGTGCAGGTCAGGGAGCTCGGTGCGGATGATGCGCTCAGCTGATCGCACCACCCTCTGTAGAGCTCGTCTGTCCTGCACGGTGCTGTTTCCAAACCAGGTCGTGATGTTTCCCGTCAGGATGCTCTCTATGGCACAGGAGTAGAAATTCCTGAGCACCTTAGAGGGCAGTCGGAAGTCTCTCAAGCGTCTGAGGTGGTAGAGACGCTGTCTGGCCTTTTTCACCACGGTGTTGATGTGACAGGACCATGACAGGTCCTGCGTGATGTGAACACCAAGGTATTTGAAGCTGTCCACTCTCTCCACTGGGCTCTCGTTGATGACTGGGGTCTGGTAGTTCCTTTCCCGCTTGGTGCTGAAGTCCACTACCAACTTTGTCTTACTGACGTTTAGAAGAAGGTTGTTCCTCTGGCTACAACCTCCCCAACCTGGTTTCCCCATCATATGCAGGTGCTAAGATAGATAGATAGGTAGACAGATAGATAGATGTAAATAACATGAATAACTATGAGTGTGGTGTCCTATAATCGCTGTACCTGTGTGTTTGATATGTAACCAGGTGGTTTAATAGCACTGGATGTTTGAGTGTATCGTGGTTATCACGAGTATGCACTCTACCCTTGAGTTACATGCTATAATAAATTACAAAGTATAACCTTAAATATATTTAGAATAAATCAGTATCACATCTACTGTATCATCACACAGCTAATGTACGTGAAATATAATGTTGCTTTTTAAAGTCAAATATTTCAGTTTAATAAATTCAGAATTAACAATTCAACAGTGATTGAATTTCAAAATGTGTTTTTCAAGGGCTGATATAATTCAAATAATTATGATGCTAATTTCCTTCCATATAAAAGTAATATAAAATAAAAAAATTTGGAACAAAAATATGTTTGTTTGTTTGTTTGTTTTTACTATTTGGGCTTGGTACATCACCACATTGAATTTGAAATTAAACACAGTATGTTAGTCAGACTTTTGCCTTTAATTCAAGGGGTTTGAAAACTGTGGCATTAACCAGTCAGGATTTATATCCATCGTCAACTGTTTATAGGGGGCTCATAAATAATTGAACAAACTAACAAAATAACATGACTGACATCTAAGTTTCTTCCCCTTAAGATGCTTTTTCCAAACCTTTACTGTACTGCAGCTGCCTTCAGGCTTGTCTTCTATTCGGTTGAGAACAGGTGACTGATCTGGTCAGTAAAGAATATCCCATTCCCTTGTCTAGCCCTGTACACTTCAGAATTCATCCATTTTTTTTCAGCAGTCACATCCGCAATAAACACCCTACAACACTGCTTCCACCATGTTTGAAAGATGATGTGGTGTGCTTTGGATTACAAACTGTTCCTCACTCACTCACTCACTCACTCATCTTCTATACCGCTTTATCCTGTATTCAGGGTCACGGGCAAGCTGTTCCTTTCTTTCTCCATACTTTTCTTTTCACGTAATTATAGAATGAGTTAGTTTAGATTTCATGAGTCCAAATAATCTGGCACAAAGGCAAAGTCTAATATTTTCTTTCTGTTCTTGAGAGTTACCAGTAGATTACACCTTGTTGTGAAGCATCTGTATTTACTTCATAAAGTCTACTGTAGATTTTGACAATCACACATCTACATCTTAAGGAGTGTTCTTGATTTGGCTAGATGTTATGAAAGGGTTCTTCACCATGGACAGAATTCTGTGCTTATTAGGACTTTAGTTGGGTTTTTAAAGCCTTTAGTTGTTGCTAAGACTGCCAGTTAATTCCTTTTTTTTTTAAGAATGTTCAAACTTGTGTGTTGACCGCTCTATAGATAAAGTACCTAAAATTGCATTTGCAAAGAATGTTTACAAAAAAACTTTCCTAAAATAGGCTATTATATGCAGAATTTATGAAATTCCTCTTCGGAAATTATATTCCATGCCCTAGGTGGTTTTTCATAAATAATCAAATAGATAATAGACACAGCACTGCAATAATCTACAGGTGGATGTTGCAATAACTCCTAAAACATGAACACCAAAACACAAAAATGTTGAACATATGAACTGTGTTTATTTGCATTATTGCATCATGGCTCAAAATGAAAACACATTGCTAAAGGAATGGAAAAATAGAAATGTATACAGGAAGAAAAGTGACCAATTTTAAAATCAGCCAAAACACAGATCATGAGTATTCAGGCGGTTATATAATGAGCCATAGTGCTGCTAAACAGAAGCAGAGTGGCTGATCAAAAATGATGTCATGGCCAATGTTTCACTTGTACAATCTAGCTCTAAAAATAGACAGGGAAGTGTGATCTGGTATTAATGGAAAGCCTTGTTTGTGTTACAGCTCAGATAGTGCCTCTATATAGACAACATAAAAACAATTGCTTGCTGTTTGGCACAAAAAAAGATTAAACTTAACATGTTACAAAATAAAATGAACGAAGCCTGGTGAATATTGGGAGCATGTTTTTAATAGATTTACATACGTTTACATACAGTTTTCTCAGCTCAGTTGGGGTCCAGCATGTTATAAGGCTAAAAATGTGAGAACAAAGCATTACTTGATTTTGTCCTTTTCCAGGTTTGTACTCACCGGACCGAATCAAAATAGATTTCTGACTAATGTGTCCTCATATAAGGTCTGCTATGGTTTGTTGCTCAGCTCTATCCTGTTTAGTGCTTCTGTTCTCTGCTAATGCAGGGCTTGGCAAGCTCTCATTTCCATTATCTTTTGAAACAGTGTGTTCAGAAGAGAAGTGAAACAGGGGGGGTTTAAGGTCATGCTGCGTAACTTGAATCCAATAGAACATAGTTAGGGTATTTTAAAGGGGAATTTTAAACTTTTCGTTTCCTCATAAATAGGTCAAAGAAAAATTTTTGATTTTGGCAGATTGATTAAGATTATTGATTAAAAAATCCATAAAGGAAGACCTTAAGTGACCCTAAGTGTTTATCTTTATAGGGACTACTTAAATAGATACTGAACAGTGTGTAAGGACTGCCCAGAGGAGACATATTCAGATGGATCTTTTATGCATTGTAAACCACATACAAAGTGAGGATAACATGATTATTATTTTGTTATATTGTGAACTTTATAAATGTAGTGTAAATGAGTTCTCTCCTTTTTATCTTCTACAGTTGTAAGGAACAAAGTGGAGTGATGCAATGTGCACGCATAAATTCTCCATTTTGGACTCGTCATTGGACTCGGGTTCCCATTACTAGTGCTGATTGCCATTTTAAGTGTTTTAGTATGGAAGACAAGAAGAAATATAGCATGCTATAAAATAGTTTTGGAAGTACTTTAAAGTAGTTCATGGAAAAAAATCAGTATTTTAAATGTTTATGATGTTGACGTATTTATTCTCATTGAACACCAGACTTTTAATGCATCATTACGAGTTTCACCAGAAGCATGCGTCATTTAGTAAATGGAGTGTGGGAATGTGTGTCCTGCAAAACAAACAAACAAACAAACAAACAAACAAGCAAATAAAGTAATAATAACAATAATAATTAAATTAATTATTTGGCATGCACAGATGCAAATGGTTTCTGTCTAATGATGGGTATATTAGAAATTGTTTTAATAATCAATTAAAACAATCATTACTGAGTCTTTCATAATAAATGTCTTGCTGTATATTATTTTTGGTTTTTATCCTTTTTTTAATATATTTGTCTATAGGATTTTTTTAAATGTTTGAAACGCCTGCTAAAGTCCATTCACACCTTTTAAATTACTTTGAGTCATTAAGAACTGGGTTTGCTCTTTTGCCTTGTCTGCTGATTGACAGGTTGTAGTATATACTCGCATGCTCTAGGGGGCGGTATTATACACTGATGTGAAAAGGCGCACAAACCGAAGTGCGGGAACAGAGTGTGTTGGGCAAAAAACAAGTCTAATTGGATAAAACACGTCTGATTGGGCATTAAATAGTGAGTAAGTGATCTTAATATTCATAATAGTCCTTGTTGCTTTGTTTATATATTGTATGTAAGTTGTGTTTATTTAAAAGAAGAAGAAACCTGTTAGTTTCACTTTCACATATTTGTATCTCTGCCTTCAGTAGCTTTAAAACAGTGTGTGACAAAAAGCTTAACATGTGTACAATATTATTATCTATAACCAAGACCATTAGCTAAAGCTTTTTTCCCAATAACTGTCTTAAAATCATGAAAATATGTTTATTTTAATTGCTTAATTCCACACTGCAGACATGATGTAATAATTGTCTGCAAAACCTACGAAGATAGAAATTGAAACAAACAGGACAAACCTGTTAAACACCAGGAAAGTACCTAAAATGTTGCCAAAAACAAATTGAACACATTAAGTGCATTCGAGATCAACAGCATCACAGCTGAACCAGGACTTTAGTGAGCAAATGGGTTTGAAGAAAAGCACTGAAATGTCATCACTAATGCCATTGCATTTTATTTGGTGAAACATATAATACCCATCAAAATAATAATACACAAGAATTTAAAGAAACTTCTTAAAATAGCTGCCGCTTTTTAAAACGTAAATGCTTTTCTAATATTGCAATTGCTTAACATAGCTCAGAATGGAGAGAGAAATGCAATACAAAAAGTGAAACATTATTCATTTCTTTTTAAAATGTAATTGTTTTTGAAGTAAAGAGTGTAATACAAGTATATTTACAAGAATTTACACAGACATCAGTATACCAAAAGAGAGTATACCACATAAGTCAGTACACCCCTGTGTAATACCACTTAAATGCCAAATGATTCAAAACTGTATCACTTCTCACTAATTGCATTCTATCCAGTTTGACATGTAAAACATTTACTCTTATGTACAATAAAAGAGATAGACATCAAAATAACAAAATAGCTTACTTGTCTAAACAACTTTTTAAAAAAGGTTACATATGAACACCCAAACAACCAAATTTAAACATATGAACTGTGTTTATCTCCATTATTGTATCATGGCTCAACATTAAAATGAATTGCTAAGTCTAATTGGAAAACTTCACAAAAATGGAAATGTATACAGGAAGAAAAGTGACCAATTTTAAAATCAGTCGAAACACAGATCATTAGTAACTATGAGGTACATAATAAGCCATGGTGCTGCTGAACAGAGGCAGAGTGGCTGTCCAAAAATTACGCAATGGCTTCACAATCTACCTGTGAAAAGTAGACAGGGAAGTGTGACTTGGCTAATGGGGTGTCAGTTGAGAGTCTTGTTTCTTTGACAGTTCAGATAGTGCCTTTATGGATAACATGCAACCCCGCCCAGGACCTACTAAGAACCAAGATACATTTTTTTGGCTCCAAAATGGAGTCCAGCATGTTTGTGTTGATTATGTAAAATTCACTGTGATTATACAAACAAAATAATGTGAGAACAAAGCATTCTTTTATTTCTTTTTTTGTCCGTTTCCATGTTTGTACTGGCCTGGGCTTGACCAAGTCAAAATAGATTTCCAACAAATGTGACCTCATATAAGGTCTGCTATTGTTTGTTGCTCAGCTTTATCCAACTTTGTTCAGCTCTTCTGTTCTCTGGTGGTAAGGTGTGCAAAGCTGAGCTACTTGAGTGATGCACTCCTGGAGGGCTGTGAATGGTTAATGATGTCGCATCTGATTGACTAAAGAGTACAAGCGACCCACGTTGCTGCCAGCAAAGTCTCAAAAATACACACACACAAATCCAGGGCAATTCACACAGGAAAGACGAAAGCTTTTCATGTTTACAGTCCATCATACACTCATGAATTTTAAACATTCAAACATTTTGTACATTAGTACATCAGTTGTACATCTGTGCATTGTGTTTTGCATTTGTGAAACGTATATATTATGAATATAAATATTTATTTTGTGCATGTGAGTTGTTTTTTTGTGAATATATATTTTTCTCCTGCACGCAAATTGTTTTACACATGTGAATTGGGATACGCATGTGTGCATCATGTCTTTTGTGTGAATTATTAATGAGACTATTTTGCTTCCATAGCAGCTTGGCCCTGCTTGGGCTTGAACCCTTAAAATTCTAATTAGTAAACCATGGTCTTACCCAAGGACCATCATTGCGCTAAACTGTTTGTTTTTAATTTTACATAAGATAATATATCCTACAGTTTATTTGTTTTTATTTTTTTATGGCTAGTTAATGTCAAGGAATGTAGACTGGTGGTACTGTACATGTCAAACCTTATCCAATGTCTCCTTAAATAGTTTTAGACTTCACACACTACAGCAATAATTCATTTTTAATTGTCAGTTGTTTGTTACTGTGAGTGATTATCACCTCAAATCAGGACTAAGACTGCATGTCATTTATGTCTATAAATGAACAAAGGTTTTATGTTTGTTCTGCATTTCTTATCGTTTTCAGGGTTACACAATGTTTGTCCTAATGAGTTTCAGTAATGTCAAAAATATGATGTCCGTCGTTCGTTTGTATGACTACTACATCATATGTTTGTCATTAATGAATCTCATTCTTGTAATGCGCTGCAAAGCCTGCAACACCACTGAGTATGAAATGAATGGAGAATGCTGTCTGATGTGCCCTCCTGGTATGTTCACTTTCTTGTATATATTGATATATCTTTTTGTTTAATGGCCTACTTGTTTCTGACTGTGTTATAACTTCGAATAAAATAAATGTATTTTTGTCAAGTAGAGCAAGTCCCTGTATCAATCACAATCTTGATATCCTGACATGAAAGCTAGTTTATAGTTTCATGTTTTAGTAAATTACAGTAATGAAAACTATTATTTAGATTTAATCATTGAGTACATTTTATTCGCAACTTAAAACTTAACTTAGTTAACGCAGTTCATTCAGTTTGCTTTATAATTTGCTTTTTTGAATGTGCTAAAATATTAAACATTTAGCCTTTGTTTTTCCTTTTAGGCTTAAAGTTTGCTCTTATAACAATCTGTATGATTAACAGTTGAGTCTTCATTTAATTAATTGTTAACGATATGCAACCCAAATTTTTTTAATTAACTAAAGATTTTGTTAATGAAGTAAAATGGTGCTTTCACACTTTTATGGAGTGTCTTTTCTTTACAAAACATGTACCTGAGCAGCATTTGTATCAGTGTAGAAACTTTAGAGATGAGGAGGTTTGCTATTACTGTAGCTTTGGAGAAAGAAAACTTCTACTGATTAAGCTGATTGTGTGACTCGACTGTTAAAGTTGTAGTTGGGCATCACACTGTATATTTTAGTTATTTTGCAATATATACAGTGAAAGCTCGGATTACGAGTAACGCAGTTTACGAGTGTTCCGCAAGACGACCAAAGATTTTTAAGAAATTTGAAAAACGAGCATGGTCTCGGTTTACGAACACAGAGTATCATGTTTCCTGCATACGCAGAGCATCACGTGATCACAACTGAGCCAATGATTTTTTTCTCTCTTGTGCTGCGGAATTGTAGGTAATCGTCTCCCCTGCTGGTGCTCGTCCCTTACTGGTATAATCAACATCCATGCACACGTGTACTGTTTACTATATTGTGACCACGTGTGTGTGTGAAACATATTTTATTTCGTGTTTGTAAGCGTGTGTGTACAGCACACGTGTAAAGCAAAAGCAAGTCTCATTAGAGGGTAAAGATCCATTTTTTCTCTCCCTCTCTGTATCAGCCTGTCGTGTTTCATTTTACCTTTGAAAAGAATCGTGACAGAGCAGAGTTTCTGTGTAAGGCAGAGAGAGAGAGAGAGAGAGAGAGAGAGAGTGTGTGTCAAATTCAAATTCAAATTTTATTTGTCACATACACAAACATACACAGTACGAAATGTAGTGAAATGTATTATACGACTGCTATTGACCCTAAAAGAGAATTAAAGTTTACAAATAAGAAATAAATATAAATAAAAGAATACGATAGAAATTAAAAAAAAAAAATTAAATTAAACTAGGAAAAAATAGAACTAAAAATAAAAATAGAAATATGATATGCATAAAGATAGAAATATACTGTACATAGAAATATGATGTGCATAAAAATAGAAATATACTGTACAAATTGAAATATACTGTACTGGTGTGCAAATATGCATAGAACAAAGTGTCTTTGTGCAGAGGTTATTAAAGTGTCTTTGTGCACTGGTCCAGGATGTAACCGTAAACATGTAGTGTAGTTGTGAAGGTAGGTGTGCAAAGTTATTAAAGTGTCTTTGTGCAATGGTCCAGCATGTAAATGTACAACATGTAGTGTAGATATGAAGGAAGGTGAGCGTGTAATTGTCCATAGTGTTCATGGATCTAAAAAGATTGATAGATTTGATCAATTATGAAAAGATTGTGTTAGTTCGTGGTTGTGGTTGAGAGACCTTATCGCCTGCGGGAAGAAGCTCCTCCTTAGTCTCTCTGTGTTGGCCTTCAAGGAGCGGAATCGCTTCCCAGACCGCAACAGAGTAAACAGTCCGTTATTGGGGTGGCTGAGGTCCTTCACGATCTTCCTGGCCTTGGTCAAGCACCGCTTGCTGTAGATCGAGTGCAGGTCAGGGAGCTCGATGCGGATGATGCGCTCAGCTGATCGCACCACCCTCTGTAGAGCTCGTCTGTCCTGCATGGTGCTGTTCTCGAACCAGGTAGTGATATTTCCCGTCAGGATGCTCTCTATGGTGCAGGAGTAGAAATTCCTGAGCACCTTGGAGGGCAGTCTAAAGTCTCTCAAGCGTCTGAGGTGGTAGAGACGCTGCCGGGCCTTTTTTACCACGGTGTTGATGTGACAGGACCATGCCAGGTCCTGCGTGATGTGAACACCGAGGTATCAGAAGCTGTCCACTCTCTCCACTGGGCTCCTGTTAATGACAGGGGTCTGGTAGTTCCTCACCTGATTTGTACTGAAGTCCACTATCAGCTCCTTTGTCTTACTGACGTTCAGGAGGAGATTGTTTCTCTGGCACCAGTTCTCCAGATTTCCAACCTCCTCCAGGTAGGCCGTCTCATCGTTGTTCGTGATCAGGCCCACCACAACAGTGTCGTCAGCAAACTTGATGATGGTGGTGGAGCTGGTAGTGGCCACGCAGTCGTGGGTGTACAGAGAGTACAGCAGGGGGCTAAGAACACAACTCTGGGGGGCTCCAGTGCTGAGAGTGAGTGTGTGTGTGAACCTGTGTGTGTGTGTGTGTGTGTGTGTGTGTGGGAAACCGGGTGGAGAAGGGGGTGGTAGGGGGGCTGTAAAGGCGAAAGTCTGTGGGCTAATACCAAGTTTGAGAATTAAATTATTAAATTATTGTCCAGGTCAACATGTGTTAAAACACTGCGAGAGGAATTCAGGCACAGAGTGTATCCAATGCACTGGATCAACCTACACTGATCTCCCAAATGGACTGACGGCATGTCTCACCTGCACTGTGTGTGATAAAGGTGAAGACATACTCATTCCTCTAACTTAACGTTGGCATACCTCTTGTAAAATAAACAAATCATTTTACAGGATATTTTTTTATATTGTGTTTTGTTTTTTTTCCCACAGGTGCTGGATTAAGAATAAAGAGTGAGTGTATGAATAGCTCAGATGCACTCTGTGAGCCTTTGCCAGGACATTATTGTTCTGAACCTCACAGTGAGAGCTGCAGGAAAGCCCATGAGCACTCAACCTGCCTTCGTGGACAATACATCAACCAGACTGGTTAGCCTTTAAACATTATCTGTAGGATACTTTATGATGTTTAATTAAAATACTTCTGTATTCAGTCACACATTTTTATTTGATTTATTCAGCAAATTCTTTCTTTACAGGAACTGCTTTAATGGACACAGTATGTACGGACTGCCCTGCCGAGACATATTCAAATGGTTCTTTTGTGCATTGTAAACCACATACAAGGTAAGTATAACATGCTTATCATATCTTGTGTATTGTGGATTTTATTTCTAAATGCAATGTAAATGCTTTCTGTGCTTTACAGTTGTGAGTCTTTGGGGCAGATAACAATCACACAAGGAACACAGTCGAGTGATGCAGAGTGCTCCCATAAACCGTCGCATTTAGGGCTCATTGCCGTTGTTTTGTTGCCACTCATGTTGTTGACTGTCATCATAAGTCTTTTAATATGGAAAAGAAAGAATAAATTTAACACTTTGTAGTCCTAAGGAGATGGAATATTTGTACATACTTTGTGTATGTGTATATATGTGTATGTATACTGTTTTCAATTTTATTTTATTTTTTACAAAAAGCTTTTTTTCTACTACATGTGTTTTTAAAAAGAGAGTGTATTTGAATCACATAGTGCCATAGCAAGTTATGTCATAAAAGTTAATTAATACCAAGCAATAAGTACCAGTAATACTGGACTTTGTCCACAACTGAAATTGAAACTGCATTTTAAATGCACTGCTTAATTAGATGATGTTGTAAAGAATATCATCTATACAGTGCAACTCGAAAAACACATTTGTCTGGGTTTGCATGCTTTATATCCATGGTTCTCAAAGAGTGGCTGCTAATGTAGTGCCCTGAGATTATTACCATGGTCGTTGTAACTGCTATTTAGTTTAGCACAGTTTGAAATGAAACTAAAAATTCTAATATATATATAAAATAGAATGTATCATTAGTGTTACCTTTATAGGTCCAGTATAAATCCTGTAGTATAAATACAAAAATAGGGTTTGACTGCAAAATTAGATAAATCAAGTTCATCAGTTTTGAGAAACACAAGGTGTTTTCCCCCAAAATAAGCACACATTACAAACTAATAGGGAAGATTTCCGGCATGGTTCCTGTGAGTCATGAGGGTATTTTAAAGGCACAGATTTAAAAATCAAAAATTGTTTTGTCATATCAATGTAAATTTTGTATGATTTTGGAAAATCCTATAATAGATTTTATAGATTTGTCACAATTGATCAAGCGGCCTGCAGTTTATTTTGTGCTTATGGAAATATAAAATTTATTATCAGTAATATGTTGGTTGTGTTTTAATTTAAATATTATAGTAAACTCATGCCTCGATTTTGCTTTTGAGTCATACTAGCTGCAAACAAAAAACCTGTTTAGCATGACAGGAAACATTGGAAACAATACTGACAGTTTGATTTACAATGCACAATCAGCCTCCTCTTTTATCAGTTTCAGTTTTTGTTTGGTATTTAATAACAGCACCTCATTATAGTAGTTCATGATGCTGGGAAAACCAAAATTGCAGTCATTAGCCTACGAAAGTTTTTTTTCAACATTCTCCAAAATTCTATTGAACATATTCTTTTATTTTTCCCAGCTAGTTGATTAGCTTGTGATACAAGTAGATTTTGAAACGTGATAGGATTTACTTTTTATACAGTAGATATGCTATTTTATACATATGCTATGCTATGTAATGGGCTTGTTCAAAGCTTTTGTAAGAATACGTAGCAGTTTTCAGAATAAAAGCTTTGTTAAAAATAATCTTCTGTGCCTAAAGAATATAATTTGCCAAAATAAGTTAAAAAGATATTTATCAAACATTTTTGCCATGCATTTCTTCATATACACTATCTGAATTTGTATTTAAAACCAAGAGATGCTCTTCAGACAGAACCTAAAATTGAGTAAGATATGGATGAGTAGAAAACAAGATCTAATGACGCAAGTAAATTGGTAAGATTAAAATTAAATCAGTGCTTTTTTTTACTATTTTATAAGCCTAGTTTAGCACACTAGGTTATTGGCTGAATATCGAACAAGCTCATATTACACTTACATTTGGGCATTTGGCAGACAATCTTATCCAGAGCGACTTACAAAAGTGCTTAAGTTTTATGACTTTAAATTCACTATCCTGGTGGCCAAGGACAAAACTCCTTTCTTTTTACACCTTCCTCATGTTGTTCTGAACGCCAAGTTATTACTCATGAGTTTGAACCAGTTTTAACTCGTAGCAAACATATCACATACAGGAAGAGATGTATTTCGTTTTCTGATGTCAGTCACTGATGTGTTCTCTGATGTCTCTTATTCTCTCTTTCATGGCTGTTACAATGCTTACCACTAGGGGAAGCTACTGTACTGTACTGTATAAGAATAAGACTGGCAGGAAGTGAGATGCTTAGTGATCTCAGTACTTTTGCATGAGTTATTTAATTTGGCACACTTACAGACCTGACATGTTTGTCTCACAGTTAACCACTGCCAGATTTTTCCCTGCCAGTTGTTGATTATTGCTTATGTATCCCTTAAGTTGCTCAATATTATAAAGGCTCTACATATACACAAACATGCAAGAAGGAGATAGAAAAAAATAAGTTTTGTTATAAATTTCAAGCACCAAAGATTGTTGATGTTATTATCACTACTATTTGTTTACTTCTTTTCAGATTGGAATATAAATTTTTTAAAGCATGCCTAGAACTAAAAAGGGTTGAAGATAGGTATAATCCAATCTGAAAAGAAATAAACGAATGGAAGTTTGTCGATTGGTGAGGGGAGTTCAAGTCAAACTGGGACTTTTGTTTGTGCAGAATAAAAGAACACAGTTATGAAAGTAAAAACTACCTCTCCATATAATCCCTTACTACACTTATCCCAGTGTTTCACTAGTGCCTGGATACTTTTTAGTTTTTGCCTATGATCAGAGTGTCTCATTCAGGTCTAAAAGGCTGGCCTCCTAGGAACTCCTTTAATGGCCCAAACATGTAGAAATGACTTTGAGCGGGTCAGGACTATACAGGGGATGTGGATATAACTGCCAACCAAGTTCCTGTAATGTACAAGTGATGTTTGTGAAAGAGTGTTTGTACAGTTCCCACAGACAGATGCATCTTATCCACAAGCTGTTGACAAGTTATACATTGATTTTCAGGTATTAGGCATTCCACTCGCTGAATGTTCACATTCACATCTGAGCCAACCAGGCCGAGATCGTCATTCATGGACGTACAGCCTTCTTTAAAATGTTTACACCATTGAAATGTGTTTCTGTGGCTAAGAGTCTCATCACCACACTATGATCCAAGACTTCTGTAAATGTCAGTCAGTTTTGTGACTTCATTTAATAAAATTTCATCATAAGTCCTAGTTATACTTGAACAACTCTCCTACTTCTCGCATGTCTGTGTATACTGTATGCAGCACCTTTAGCATATTGATCAAACAAGTTAGAATTAGGTAGAAATTCACTGCAAACACAAAGGGGCAGAGAAGAGTAAATAAACTCAAGGCCACAGAATCCTAGCAACCTTTAGCAGTATAAACATATCCCACTTCTCTCTTTTTTTGGTGTTGTTATAGCACTTTCTCTTTTGCTTATTAGTGTTTGTTTGGCCCCTAACAGCAGCTGCAAAAACAGGGATGGGCTGGTATTTGACCTCTAATAATACTAGCTCATACACACTGCACGATTTAGCTGACTGTTAATCTGAATAGTATTTATTTTTAATAATTTATTTTAATCATCCTAAAGTTATAATCTTATGTTGATAAGATGCATGGTTACTTTTATAGTGATGGATTTTTAATAACTAAATGTCAGTAAAATATTTTACGAGTGGGTCATATGAACAGGGTTCTTAGTATCTTAAAATGTATTGTACCGTAGGTGTTTTAAAATGAATACATATTGTACACGGCGTATTTCAAGTCATGGACAAAAATACAGAGGAATGGTTTTATTACAAAACGTGTAACGGATTTGATGCCCGCGTGGCACCACAGACACACAGACATGAGGCGAGGTTTTTAAGGAGGGAGGAAGGCAGAGTAGACCCGTAATAATGATGGAATTACCAGCGCACAAGAGAGAAGTACTGTATCATTGGCTCAGTTGTGATCACGTGACACTCAGCAGACAAAGCGTATACTGTACATTCTACAGTACTCATATATCAAGACCTTGCTCGTTTAAGTTAAAATTTACTTGCACTTGCAAAACACTCGCAGACCAAATAACTTGCAATTTAAGGTTCCACTTTATATATCAAACACAGCATTATCCTTATGACTTGAGCAAAACATGCATAGATTATTTATTAGTTTGCAGTATTTTAGACATCTTTTCCAAAGCCTTTTACCCCAAAACTGTCAAAAACCATGCATCCCATTTTTCAGTGAAACCCTTTAAATATGAATTAAAGATTTCAAAAAGAAGACTGGACAGAAATAAAGCAGAATCTCAAGCAGGCAATGTCAGGATGGGACGCTTTCATTTCTACAATAATGCTACAGTTAGTAATTTGATGACCAGGTTGAGGCAGATACATTAGTTCCAGCAATTATGATCGCTAGATATACTAACTCTTCCTGTAGGTCCATGCCTTTACTTGTTCTTAAGTAAGCTCCATAGTACAATGGGTGAGGCATTTACAAGAATTAGGAGTAAGCATACAGTAGTTCCATCTAATGAATGACTGACTTTCTATTACATCTCATAAAGATTACTGTAAGTTAACTTATACTGGCTCATTTTACAAACTACCAATGATAGCTACATAACAATCTTTCCTAAACTAGAGGTTGCTTTTGATTTATAATAGACATTTACAATGATCTTATGTTTTAGTTGTTTATGTTACAAATTAATGTAAGAAATGTATTTGAATGAATAAACACAAGTTTTATTTATTTATTTTCTGATCATCCTGCACTAGAAATAATTAAACTATGAAACGAATCAATTTCCCCATCCATCTGCCTCATCTAATCAAATAGCGCTGTGCCTCTAATCACATCCTTATATGAATTGTAGACCATTACTGTGACCTGTTATCTGTTATCTTTTTATAAATATTTTAAAATGTATCTTGTGTAACCAATCTTATCAAAAGCTCTATTTTTTTTATTACTAATTACTTTTAAATTAAAAGATAAAGGTTTTATTTCAAGGCACAGCTTATGACAATCATAAGCAAATATAAGCCACCACCCAGCATAAAATATTTTTCTATATGTCCACAATGTCCTAATTTCCCTATTTTCTTATGTTTTTTTTAAATAAACTTTACAAAATATGTAAAAATAAATGTAAGAAAATACGTATATTATATTTATAATTAATTAGACAAAGTGACCAAAGCAATGTCTCATGCTCACTGAACCCCTCTTTAACAATTTGAGTCTGATGAATCCCAGTATTGTCATCTTGGAGTATTCAATTCAGTTTAATTCTGTTTAACTTTTATTTGTATAGCCATGGTCTATACAAATAACCATGGTCATTGTCACAAAGCAGCTTTGGAGCTTTCCACATATGGAAATGTAAAAAAAATGTGTATGAATTGAAATTATCAGATTGCCCCTGATGAGCAAGCTAATAGCAAAGGTGGCAAGGAAAAATTCTCTGGGCTAATGGGAGGTAAGAGGAATAAACCTTGAAAAAAAAACAACAGGGAACTTATCCTTATTTGGGTAATAACAGCAGAAGTTGTTTTGCAGTCATAATGTGTGTTAGTAGTGATGGGTCATTCACAAACTATGTGTTCTTTTTGGATGAGTCTTTAATGTGATTTAGAAGAACGAGTAGTCTTAGAGAGTGATTCGTTAATTTTCTACTGGGCACGCATGCACAAAGCATTGCTAAACCTCCGTAGGTTATGTATTGTACAGAAAACAGAAATTTGTACAGTAGTTATCATAAAATGTCCTTAGCTGCATTGTAGAATTTTTTATTACTAGAACTATAGCCAACATATGTGTATGTAGATGGGTTGGGGGTCTGTTTATTTAAAATGTAACATTTTATTTCGTTTTTGATCATCATTATGTGTTAGGCAACTGGAAGTGCAATATACAGTAACAGATAATGAAGTTAATATGGAGTCCAGTTAGTTATTGGAGGCTCAGGTAGACTGTAGGAAATTCCAGTGCTGAACTACTGAGTGACTGCAGTCACATATCGGAGAGTAGCTGTCTACATTAGCCGAGGCCAGGACCATCTTCATGGAAAAGTCACCAGTCACCAGTCACAACACACATCCTAAGCAGACCACATGAGACTCCAACTAAAAGTGGTTGGGAGGACGGGTCAGACAGGTCCAGAGGGAGTCTGGAATGCATGTGTAGCTCGACAGAGAGAGACAATGAGAGGGCGAGAAAGAGGAAGAAGGAAAAGAAGAGAAGGAGAAATAAAAGTGAGGTATGGAACATTTAATACTTTATAGATCAAAAATAGTATTATAAAATTGATGCAAAAATTTTACTAGGAGCCAAAGCAGTGTGGATAAGAAAGGGGTGATGTGCTCATATCTTCTGGTTCTAGTAAGGACTCTCGCTACTGCATTCTGAACTAACTGAAGCTTGTTTATACGCTTAGCTGAACATTTACATTGACAGTAAACTGTTTCAATAGTCCAACCTTGAGTTGATAAAAGGATTGTCATGGCGTGCGCCAGTGATGGGCATGCGGCTGAATCTTTTGTTGCTCCTTGCTCACTCCATAGGCTCACTAGGGAAAGGGCACAAGGCTAATAAATAATACAGTAGAACCTCGGATTACGAGCATAATTCGTCCCGGAAGTGGGCTTGTATTCCAAAACACTTGTAAACCAAATTTAATTTTCCCATAAGAAATAATAGATACCTAAATTATTCGTTCTACAGCCCAAAATAATAAATATTTAAATAATTAATACAAAATATAAAGTAAAAATAAAACAAATTAACCTGCACTTTACCTTTCAAAAAAGTAAAAAATAAATCCCGGGAGATACTGTAAGTGTTTCCGTTTGTGCACGCAGGTGCTGTGTATGTGTTTGTAAGGCTAGAATAAGTGGAGACTCTTGCTTTCAGCCCCTCGTGTCTCCCCTTTTTCATCTTACACATTAAAACTTTCTCCTCTTGTTTAAAAATACACACACATTAACGGAAAGACTGTTGTTCTCTTCTAAATCATTTAAGCTTCTCCGCTTTATTTTAATGTTGCTCGAAGACCCAGCAGGGGAGATGATTCTGTAGCGCAAGAGAGAGAAAAACCATTGGCTCAGTTGTGATCACGTGACGCTCGGTGCCGAACAAGAAGCGCATGCGTGAAACATGATCTTTGGTGCTCGTAAACCAAGACAATGCTTGTTTTTCCAGTCAAAACTTATTAAAAATCTTTGCTCGTAGTGCGGAACACTCGTAAACCGCGTTGCTTGTAATCCGAGGTTCCACTGTAATCTTTAATGGATCTTGGTCTTCCTTTGCATCATAAATAAAAGGCGGGTCATTTAGCTCAAAGTTCTGGAGGTCTACAGGGAAGAGTCACGACATGGATGCTTAAAATGCTGTTTGATCCGTTTGATCTTCGCACCGAGGACAGCACAAGCTCCCGCAGCACTTTCACTTTTTAGTACAGAGCGACCTTTCATGATCCTGCTGCCAATGATGAAAAGGCCACTGTGTCTTCACATTAAGATTGACATCACGAGGGACTCACTTCTGTGGCTGAGCCCAAGGGGAGCTGAGAGGGGCCGGTTGGCTGATTAGAAAAGAGGAGTCATTCAAGGGAGCATGCAGGAGCCACTGCCCACGCAGGCCCACTATGACCACCGCCATCGCTCAACAGCCTCATGCCCGCATGCTAGCTAGGCATGCATGCCTGCCTCCAGACCCGCACGTTTAAACTACAGACTGATAACAAAGGGTCAAATAGGATCTGACCCAGCATAAGGCTGTTTCCTCCATTCCTCCTACATTTTCTAATCTTTAATGATTCAGGAATATGCCTGAGTCATCGGAGAAGAAAAATCCATTTATGGGAAAAACTTGGTTCTTCAGTACATACAGCCAGTCAGCTGGCTGAATATTTTTCACAGCCTTGTACAGTAGGCACTAGTCATGGTGGATGCATCAGTTTATCCACCTCTCTTTATACCCTGATGTGCCAATCACTCTAAAACCAGGTAAATCTGGACTCAAATTGAAGCCTTTTTTCCTGATTATACTCAGAAAGTGGTTTTGTTAAGGCTACATAGCTGTTTAGTCCTTATCCCTTGAATTCACTATTAAATATAGATTTAAGTTCTTCAGGTTTTTTTTTTTTTACACAGTTTGATTTCATTAAATGTTTAACTGATCTTCGATCATGATCATTCACTATTTCCTGACTACATTTCTTACTTAAAGATAATGGTTCACCACTATCCATGCAGGCTTTATTTAATGCATTGGACAGTTCTTACCCCATTTTAGTAGTTCCAGCAAACTCCTTAGTTGTTTTCTTTGCTTAATGAAACAGAGTAACATCTTTGCTACGAGCACAGAATATGTATTCTGACATGGCTGTTTAAGAAATGAGAAACTACTCATTGCATCAGTTAGGGTTATATAACTTGTTGCCAGCTGAAACATATTGATTATACAATAGACGGCTACTAACTATTTGTTCAGCTAAATCCAGGTGGTGACTTTTTGAGGAAATTCTCAGGAAGTTTAACCTGCTACAGTTCTAGTCTGCCCTCTTATTAAATTTGCCATGTGCATTTCAATAACTGTCTGGTTTGGCTCAGGTTAAAATCAGACATCAGAAGACTACAAAGGCCGGTGGGGACTGCTAAAAGGATTATCGGTGCTCTCCTGCCCAGAGTGAAGATAATCACTTTGGACTTCTTACACCCTTTAAACCTTTGCTGTCTGGTCAAACACCAGGACAGCCAGACACAAAAACTGTTTCAAACACAAGAAAAGAACTATCTCATGAACAGTTAAATTTTCTCCCCACTGTGCAATCAAAATACATACAATATTATTATGTGCAATAGGTGAAATACTGTGCAATACCACTGATATTTATTTAATAATAAGGTTGGAGTGGATGCCCCGTGTGTCTCTTTGAAATGCGTTCGGTGTCTGGAGGTGGTTTGACTTTACCATGAAAACGTTTCTGGCTTGGAGTGATGTTGACAGAGGTTTCTCTGAGGACTTAGGTCTAGTTGCTCGATAGTTCAGGACTTGAATTTCCTACGAGCGTACCTAAACCCCCATTAACTACCTGGACATATTAACACCAATTAACATCAACTGTTATAGCTGAACTGCCTGCCACCTAACATACAGTATTATGAATACTGTATTCACATAGTATGAATGCGGGTTCCCTGTTGAGTCCGGTTTCTCTCAAGGTTTCTTCCTATTGCCATCTCAGGGAGTTTTTCTTGCCACTGTTGCCCTCAGCTTATCAGGGACAATCTAACTAATTTGATTGATGCACATTCACATTCCATACAAACTTAAATAATTCCCTTTGTGTAAAGCTGCTTTGCGACAATGAACATTGTTAAAATGCTATACAAAAAAAAATGTATATACAGTATGTATATTGTATACATACATTATATTATTGTATACAATGTATATTATATATAATATATAAAAAATTATATACAGTATGTATATGTATAAATTAAATAATACTATACATCCCATTCAATTTCTTGTTAATTTTATACTATATATATATCGTGTGCTTGCCTCTGGAAGCTTGTGACCACACAAACTCCTTGTGCAAACGTTACTTCCCATTAAAGCTCCTTATGATTCTTTTTCATGGCCAGACAGTGTACAGTATATGCTGATAATCTCTCTCTCTCTCTCACTCACTCACACGCGTACGCACAACTAATGTAGTAATATAACTCCAATACGGGGTTTTATTATTATTTATATTATTATTATTTCTAACGGTTTTAAGTAAAATTAACTGCACAGTTAAAACCATCTGATGTGTCATAAGACTATGGTTAACTCATATGACTGCTGACTGCGTTCCTTTCCCTTTAAGGAGGGGAAGACCAGCGCTGCACAGGAGGCAGTATAATCACACACACACACACACACACACTATAATCTAAACTGTTCAGGTATAGCTGGATTTTACTCTTGTCGTGTCGATTCATTGTTACTCCTTAACCACATGAATGTTCATTGTCACAGCGGGAGCGGAATCTGCCCAGGCGACACGGGGTAAGAAACGTGTGTGTGTGTGTGTGTGTGTTTTCCGTCTGTGTTGTAGAACATATACTCGTTGTGTAGAGTGACGTGGCTGAAACAGCTGTCACACCTTGGCGAACATTATTCGACTATTTTCCTGTAATCGTTATTGTTGAAGGAGTGCCATTACCAAGTATACAGTCACTTAAAAAAGAAGAAGTGTCAACATTGTATTGTAATTTGTAAGAAATATATATATATATATATATATATATATATATATATATATATATGGGGTAATTTAACACTGTGTGTGTTAATCCAACACTGGGAAATTTTATGTTCTCCAATATAACCATTTACTTTTATTTTCACTATTTGTCAAGATGTTAGTGTGTATGTGTTTATGCCCATCAAAGCGATGAATTGGCCCTCTGTCCAGGGTGTAAGGATTTCTTGAATTTTGGTAGACCCCCTTTGGTCTACTCCGTGCTCCGCCTGTATTCTGCTGTCCCGCCTGAGCTCAGGGAACCCCTCAATGAAGCACACAAGTCAGTGTTCAGTGAGACGTTCAAAGTGTATTGTGGGGGACAGGAGTATATATACGCACACACACAAAGAACCAAAGAAAAGGTGGATGCAGGAGTGTTTACATCCAGTCTGGAATGCTCTTAAAAGATAAGGTAAAGAAGAACATAAATTTAGGAGTAGCTCTGCATTTACGAGCGTTCAACAGTTTTACGACCTTTAACATAAACTAGTATAGAATGTGTTTATTGAAAGTGCAGCTTGTGTCGTGGTAAAGAAAGACAATCTGTTCTCACAAACAAAGAATATCATGAAACACACTAAGAATTAAATATTTCCTACACAGGGTGTACCCCGTCTCGTGCCCTAAGTCTCCTGGGACAGGCTCCAGGCCCCCCGTGACCCTGTCAACAGGATAAAGCGATATAGACAATGAGGCAATGAGTGTATATCATTCCCTAATGATTATCTGATTACCTTCTGGATTACCTGTTGCTTTGTACACAAAGAGTAACTTAGCAGTTGATAAACACTGTATGTTGTGGTGGACTTTGCAGCTTGTTGAAAAGAGAAGCAGAATGTAATAATGGATGAAGAAGGTAATTAAGATATTAATTAGCAGAAATTTGATTTGTGATCATAACATGATTACGTCATATGGTGTACAATAATGTGATTCCGTTTGGATTTGGGTCATTTGTTTGTGATTATGTTCATTCAGCTCATTCAGTGCTTCTATTCAGTAATACAGTGATTTACACTCTGTAAATGTGCAGGTAAATAATGTTGACATTTCAATCAGTTTTGTGCTTGAATCTCAAATAGCATAAAAAGGAAAGCTAGTGTGCTATGTAATGTGCACATTTCCTTTTCCCATAGACCAAGTAGTGCCCTTGTTCAGGGGTTAAAATTGGATTTGGGATTCAGGCTTGTGTTAGACGCTAGTTAATGTTGTAGCTCAAGAAACACTATTTGGACGGTTTACAGGCAATTTGTAATGACTTGGAGGTCTTGGAATTTCTAAGGACAAAATAATGTATAAGATGTCATAATGTTCTTAGATGTGGTTTCTATGTATGTAGTTATTTAGAATGTCAAGGATTCTTGTACATTTCTTTATAAATGAAAGTTAAAGGTTGAAGTGTAAGTAAGTTTATCAGTGAAATGTTTACCAGTTAATCCAGCATGAATTTTCTGTAATGATTTTTATGTCATAATCATAAATGTTACAGTCATTTTAAAATCTCATGCTTTCTTTTCAGATCCTGCTCCCAAATGGAAACGCATACCATGGGACCTGTACTTTTAATTCAGCAATTCAAAATCATGAGATGCATAAGAAGAACAGTCTAAGATTGGATATAGGTTTTACATTTTGGAGTTGAATACCCGAAGAAAACTGGCTGCAGTGGGATAGAACTTTCCTCTATGTGCTAACTGATGAAAATAACACTGGGAGATATGAAGTGTGGGGAGGAAACATTTCTTTATTTTTTTCTCCATTACAAAGGAAAAACTGTACCCCCCAGCACTTTAAAGATGGCATACCGTTTGAAGTATTCATTTATTGTTGCCACTACTTTCCTCCTAAATATTGATCTGTGTTATTGCGTTTGTGCCCGAGCTGAATATAAGATAAATGGAGAATGTTGCCCCATGTGTGCACCTGGTAAGTCAAAAGACTTTGAGATAATATATAGATATGGGGCAGTTCAGGGAAAAGGTTTACACATATTTTCCTAGATTAACGATATTTAAACTAAAATTTTCATACCCCACACATTTCATGGTACCAGAACATTTCCTATGGTAAGTCACTTAGGGTATGGACTTTATTTCTGTAAGAGATCATATTAAAATAATATTTTAGAGATAGAAATATCTAGGGCTGGACCAGAATATTCGAATATTCGTTTGGAGGGATGACATTTGTTTTTTCATTTTGAAATTCGAATATTCAGAAAAAAAAAAAAATATATTTACCCGAGACATAGATCCCTGCAAAACGGTTCTTATTCATGCTTAAATGACTAGCCCTTGCGGCAAACTTGTGTAATGCACACCCGGGGCCACGACCGGCACTACAGGTAGGACCCGAAAATAATACGGTCGCGAACCAGGAAGCATAAAAGGAGATGAGATGGCACTGCACATCGCTCAGTCATTGAGTTTGCCCATGTTGCTTCAGACGCTTTTGTTGAGTATGTGTTAATAAGACGCAGGTTAAATTGTGTTTATCCCTTGCTCTCCATTCGAGAGAGTCCTTAAAACAATCGCGTGGTTATCCTGCCTACTCGTGTTACTCCGCATTTGGGTTTACCATCCATGCTTTAAAGGGCTAACCGCTTAAGCTACACACACAAAGAGATTCCTGCCTTTATCAGAGATAAGAATACTGTATATTCAGCCCCCTCCGACCGAAGCTTTGAATATTCGATGTTGATCACTACCGAATACTCGAAGCTAAAAAAAATGGTATTCGGACCAGCCCTAGAAATATTTCAACTTTAACAATTTACACTTGCCGTTATTTTTCCTCTTGTAAGTTCCCTACAAGAGGACAGATTAATGCTTTTGCTGTACAACAAGATATTATACATAGACTTATTGAAGTATATAAGTACTGTATATACTTACAGTATGTAAGTTACGCGCTGTAAACAAGTTAGTGTGTTGGATGCAGGGAAATGAGCAGGTGGGAAGACCTGAGCAACTTTCTTATTGCCAAACAACTGGGTCAGAGCATTTCTTAACCAGTAAGACATGTGAGGTAATACCGCTCAGCAGTGGTCAGTAACTACTGACAAAGGTCTGAAGACAACAAGCCATAAACCAACACGGTATTGAGCAAGACAAAGGATGTTAATTAATCTGATCAAGCATGTGTGGTATTTGCTGGAACAATGTCTGGAAGTCTAACAAGTGGTTTTTCTTATGGCTCAACAGCTGTTAGTGCCAGTCCTGCAAGTTCTCATCACACTGCATATGTTTAGAAATGCTCTTACTTTCACTATAAAAAATACAGTGATTTTATGTTATGACAACATTGAACAACATTGATTTTTTTTGACCATTTAACTTCACCAAGTGTTTAAGTGCTCTCCACTCATGATTTTTTTCTGACCACATTTCACTATTCTTTTAGATTTTGTCAAATGTAAATGTGTTAACACAGTTCAAATCATTTAAAATCTCCTTAGTTGTGTTCTTTGCCTACAACAGCCCAATGATTTGATCCTTTTTAAATGGCAACTTCTTTTTTGGCCAGGCAGTGTATTGCACAACAAATGAACAGCCAGTTCTTGAAGTCAATGTTTTGGAAGCAAGAAAAAGGGGAAATTGTAAGGATCTAAGCAACTTTAACATATGCCAAAATGTGATGACAACTGGGTCAGAGCATCTCCAAATGGTCAGGTTTTGTGGGGTGCTCCTGGTATGCAGTGGTTTGTACCCACTAAAAGTTTTGAGAATCTGTGACAGGGCCATGGATATGCAAGGCTCACTGATGCATGTGGAGGGCAAAGTCTATCCCATAAGTTCATAAATAATTGAACAAACTAACAAAAAAACATGCCTGACATCTACAGTAAGATGCTTGATGTTTGCTCTTCTATAAAGAATAAGCATGCTCTATTCGGTTGAGAACAGGTGACTAACCTGGTCAGTGAACAAAATCCTGTACACTTCAGAATTCATTCTGATATTTTTTCAAGCAGTTACATCCGCAATAAACACCCTACAACACTGCTTCCACCATGTTTGACAGATGATGTGGTGTGCTTTGGATTACAAGCTGTTCCTTTTTCTCTATACTTTTCTCTTCCCATAATTATAGAACGAGTTAGTTTAGATTTCATGAGTCCAAATAATCTGACACAAAGGTTTCTGGCAAAGTCCAATCTTCCCATTCTGTTTTTGAGAGATACCAGTAGATTGCACCTTGTTGTGAAGCATCTTACTTCATAAAGTCTACTTGACTGTAGATTTTGACAATCACACACCTACTGTACGTCTTCAGGAGTATTCTTGACTTGGCTAGATGTTATGAAAGGGTTCTTCTTCACCATGGACAGAATTCTGTGCTTATTAGGACTTTTGTTGGGTTTTCCAGGCCTTTTGCTGTTGCTAAGCCTGCCAGTTAATTCCTTCTTTTTAATAATGTTCCAAACTCTTGTGTTGGCCGCTCCCAATAACAATGCTGTTATTCCTTAATGGTTAATGACATACTTTTGACAAACTCCTTGAATTGAAGCTGAATGTTGTGACTTCACTCACATCTTGTGTTTCATTTCAAATTTGATGAAATGATGTACAGAAGACAAATGCCATGAAACCCTTTTTCTTAGTTTCAAAATGTATGGACCTGACTGTAGATACTGTAAATCACGTTCTGTAGCTATATACTGCAGTAATTTTTGCAACAATATACTTTTCTCAGGTAAACAGAAAATGCAGTAGTTTGGATTGTCAGGAAAAAAAAGTCCTTACTGTACATGGCCTAGCCAATCTTCTGACTTGAATCTCATTTAAAAGTATATGAAGGATTTTGAAAAAGCAGGTCTATTAGAGGAATTCTTGTAACGTTTTACCATATATATGTTTTTGGAACTGTAATCAGCAACCAGGGCTTTTTGACGAAGAGTTAATGTTGTTACTTTGTGTCTGAATACTTATCATGTCTGAATACCTATACATGTATTTATTTATGCTCATGAATGCATATACTGTACAGTATTCATGTTTATATCTACTAATGCAAACTAAAAAGAGTCATACTTTAAAACAAATTAAGTGGATATATGCATTTCAATAATATCAAATGGCTTCTAAGACTACCAATTACTTCTCATTAGTGTGTATTTATTGATAAAAAGTTATACATTATTGTGTAAGGGTGAAAACACAAATTTAGACAATATATTTAGTATCTTATATCTTAAATGCAGTGATAAAATTCAGCAGGTCATAACCATTCTCATATTTACCCCTTGACAAGAAATTATTCATTTTTAAGCCATGCATGTTCATATGATATATGTTATGATATTCATATGTTATATGAAAAAAAGCTTTAAAATAAAATGTTATTGTCCAGGTTACTATGTGTTAAAACACTGCGACAGTAATTCAGGCACAGAGTGTATCCAGTGCACTGGATCAACCTACACCGATATCCCAAATGTTCTGATGGCATGTCTCCCCTGCACTGTGTGTAAGGAAGGTAAATACATACTCGTTTCTCTAATTTAACATTAGAATACCTCCATAAAATATTAGAATACCTATACAGTACACAGACTATCTTTATCTAATGGGTATTGTTTTCTTTTTATAGGTGCTGGGTTAAGGGTAAAGATAAAGTGTACATACATTTCAGATGCACTCTGTGAGCCTTTGCCAGGACATTATTGCACAGAACCTCAACGTGAGAGCTGCAGGAAAGCCCAAGAGCACTTAACCTGCCTTCCTGGACAATACATCAACCAGACCGGTTAGCCTTTAAACATTATCTGTAGGACACTTTATGATGTTTAATTAAAATACTTCTGTATTCAGTCAAACTTTTTTGTTTGATTTATTCAGCAAATTAAGACTCTTTCTTTACAGGAACTGCTTTAACGGATACAGTATGTACGGACTGCTTTGCCGAGACATATTCAAATGGTTCTTTTCTGCATTGTAAACCACATACAAAGTGAGTGTAACATAATTATTACATCTTGTGTATTGTGAATTCTATTTCTAAATGCAATGAAAATGCTTTCTGTGCTTTACAGTTGTGAGTCTTTGGGGCAGATAACAATCACACAAGGAACACAGTCAAGTGATGCAGAGTGCTCCCATAAACCGTCGCATTTAGGGCTCATTGCCGTTATTTTGTTGCTACTCATATTGTTGATTGTCATCATAAGTCTTTTAATATGGAAAAGAAAGAATAATTTTAACACTTTGTTTTGTCTTTTTAAAAAGAGAATGTATGAACCACATAGTTCCATAGCAAGTTTTGCCATAAAAGTTAATTAATACCAAGCAATAAGTACCAGTAATACTGGACTTTGTCCACAACTGAAATTAAAACTGCATTTTAAATGCACTGCTTGAATAGATGATGTTGTAAAGAATATCATCTACTGTATACAGTGCAACTCGAAAAACACATCTGTGTGGGTTTGCATGCTTTATATCCATGGTTCTCAAAGAGTGGCTGCTAATGTAGCACCCTAAGATTATTACCATGGTCGTTGTAACTGCTATTTAGTTTAGCACAGTTTGAAATGAAACTAAAAATTCAAATATATTTATAAAATAGAATGTATCATTAGTGTATAGGTACAGTATAAATCCTGTAGTATAAATACAAAAAAAGGATTGACTGCAAAATTAGATAAATCAAGTTCATCAGTTTTGAGAAACACAAGGTGTTTTCCCCCAAAATAAGCAAACATTACAAACTGATGGGGAAAATTTCCTGCATGGTTCCTGTGAGTCATGAGGGTATGTTAAAGGCACAGATTTAAAAATCTAAAATTGTTTTGTCATATCAATGTAAATTTTGTATGATTTAAAAAAAAATCCTGTAATAGATTTCATAGATTTGTCACAATTGATTAAGCGGCCTGCAGTTTATTTGGTGCTTATGGAAATATTAAATTTATTATCAGTAATATGTTGGTTGTGTTTTAATTTAAATATTATAGTAAACTCAAAACCTGTTTAATTATAAGGAGTGTTTAGCATGACAGGAAACATTGAAAACAATACTGACAGTTCAATTTACAATGCACAATCAGCCTCCTCTTCTATCAGTTTAAGTTTTACTTTGGTATTTAATAACAGCACCTCATTATAGTAGTACATAACAAACCAAAATTGCAGTCATTAGCCTACGAAAGTTTTTTTTTTTAACATTCTCCAAAATTCTATTAAACACATTTAGTTCATTTGTGGTTGCTTCTATTTTTCCCAGTTAGTTGATCAGCTTGTGATACAAGTAGATTTTGAAACGTGATAGGATTTACTTTTTATACAGTAGATATGCTATTTTATACATATGCTATGCTATGTAATGGGCTTGTTCAAAGCTTTTGTAAGAATACGTAGCAGTTTTCAGATTAAAAGCTTTGTTAAAAATGATCTTCTGTGCCTAAAGAATATAATTTGCCAAAATAAGTTAAAAAAAGATATTTATCAAAAAATTTTGCCATGCATTTCTTCATATACACTATCTGAATTTGTATTTAAAACCAAGAGATGCTCTTAAGACAGAACCTAAAACTGAGTAAGATATGGATGAGTAGAAAACAAGCTCTAATGACGCAAGTAAATTGGTAAGATTAAAATTAAATCAGTGCTTTTTTACTATTTTATAAGCCTAGTTTAGCACACTAGGTTATTGGCTGAATATCTAACAAGCTCATATTACACTTACATTTGGGCATTTGGCAGACAGTCTTATCCAGAGCGACTTACAAAAGTGCTTAAGTTTTATATGACTTCAAATTCACTATCCTGGTGGCCAAGGACAAAACTGCTTTCTTTTTACACCTTCCTCATGTTGTTCTGAACGCCAAGTTATTACCCATTAGTTTGAACCAGTTTTAACTCGTAGCAAACATATCACATACAGGAAGAGATGTATTTCGTTTTCTGATGTCAGTCACTGATGTGTTCTCTGATGTCTCTTATTCTCTCTTTCATGGCTGTTACAATGCTTACCACTAGGGGAAGCTACTGTACTGTATAAGAATAAGACTGGCAGGAAGTGAGGTGCTTAGTGATCTCAGTACTTTTGCATGAGTTATTTAATTTGGCACACTTACAGACCTGACATGTTTGTCTCACAGTTAACCACTGCCAGATTTTTCCCTGCCAGTTGTTGATTATTGCTTATGTATCCCTTAAGTTGCTCAATAATATAAAGTTTCTACATATACACAAACATGCATTGTTATAAAGTTCATGCACCAAAGTTTGTTGATGTTATCATGACTACTATTTGTTTACTTCTTTTCAGATTGGAATATAAATTTTTTTAAGCATGCCTAGAACTAAAAGGGTTGAAGATAGGTATATTCCAATCTGAAAAAAATTAAACGAATGGAAGTTTGTCGATTGGTGAGGGGAGTTCAAGTCAAACTGGGACTTTTGTTTGTGCAGAATAAAAGAACACAGTTATAAAAGTAAAAACTACGTTTATTTCTCCATATAATCCCTTGCTACACTTATCCCAGTGTTTTACTAGTGCTTGGATACTGTACCATCAAGATAGAAAGCTTTTGCCTATGATCAGAGTGTCTCATTCAGGTCTAAAAGGCTGGCCTCCCAGGAACTCCTATAATGGCCCAAACATGTAGAAATGACTTTGAGCGAGGTCAGGACTGTACAGGGGATGTGGCTATAACTGCCAACCAAGTTCCTGTAATGTACAAGTGATGTTTGTGAAAGAGTGTTTGTACAGTTCCCACAGACAGATGCATCTTATCCACAAGCTGTTGACAAGTTATACATTGATTTTCAGGTATTAGGCATTCCACTCGCTGAATGTTCACATTCACATCTGAGCCAACCAGGCCGAGATCGTCATTCATGGACGTACAGCCTTCTTTAAAATGTTTACACCATTGAAATGTGTTTCTGTGGCTAAGAGTCTCATCACCACACTATGATCCAAGACTTCTGTAAATGTCAGTCAGTTTTGTGACTTCATTTAATAAAATTTCATCATAAGTCCTAGTTTTACTTGAACAACTCTCCTACTTCTCGCATGTCTGTGTATACTGTATGCAGCACCTTTAGCATATTGATCAAACAAGTTAGAATTAGGTAGAAATTCACTGCAAACACAAAGGGGCAGAGAAGAGTAAATAAACTCAAGGCCACAGAATCCTAGCAACCTTTAGCAGTATAAACATATCCCACTTCTCTCTTTTTTTGGTGTTGTTATAGCACTTTCTCTTTTGCTTATTAGTGTTTGTTTGGCTCCTAACAGCAGCTGCAAAAACAGGGATGGGCTGGTATTTGACCTCTAATAATACTAGCTCATACACACTGCACGATTTAGCTGACTGTTAATCTGAATAGTATTTATTTTTTAATAATTTATTTTAATCATCCTAAAGTTATAATCTTATGTTGATAAGATGCATGGTTACTTTTATAGTGATGGATTTTTAATAACTAAATGTCAGTAAAATATTTTACGAGTGGGTCATATGAACAGGGTTCTTAGTATCTTAAAATGTATTGTACCGTAGGTGTTTTAAAATGAATACATATTGTACACGGCGTATTTCAAGTCATGGACAAAAATACAGAGGAATGGTTTTATTACAAAACGTGTAACGGATTTGATGGCCGCGTGGCACCACAGACACACAGACATGAGGCGAGGTTTTTAAGGAGAGAGGAAGGCAGAGTAGACCCGTAATAATGATGGAATTACCAGCGCACAAGAGAGAAGTACTGTATCATTGGCTCAGTTGTGATCACGTGACACTCAGCAGACAAAGCGTAAACTGTACATTCTACAGTACTCATATATCAAGACCTTGCTCGTTTAAGTTAAAATTTACTTGCACTTGCAAAACACTCGCAGACCAAATAACTTGCAATTTAAGGTTCCACTTTATATATCAAACACAGCATTATCCTTGTGACTTGAGGAAAACATGCATAGAATATTTATCAGTTTGCAGTATTTTAGACATCTTTTCCAAAGCCTTTTACCCCAAAACTGTCAAAAACCATGCATCCCATTTTTCAGTGAAACCCTTTAAATATGAATTAAAGATTTCAAAAAGAAGACTGGACAGAAATAAAGCAGAATCTCAAGCAGGCAATGTTAGGATGGGACGCTTTCATTTCTACAATAATGCTACAGTTAGTAATTTGATGACCAGGTTGATGCAGATACATTAGTTCCAGCAATTATGATCGCTAGATATACTAACTCTTCCTGTAGGTCCATGCCTTGACTTGTTCTTAAGTAAGCTCCATAGTACAATGGGTGAGGCATTTACAAGAATTAGGAGTAAGCATAGTTCCATCTAATGAATGACTGACTTTCTATTACATCTCATAAAGATTACTGTAAGTCAACTTATACTGGCTCATTTTACAAACTACCAATGATAGCTACATAACAATCTTTCCTAAACTAGAGGTTGCTTTTTAAATTGATTTATAATAGACATTTACAATGATCTTATGTTTTAGTTGTTTATGTTACAAATGAATGTAAAAAATGTATTTGAATAAATAAACACAAGTTTTATTTATTTATTTTCTGATCATCCTGCACTAGAAATAATTAAACTATGAAACGAATCAATTTCCCCATTCATCTGCCTCATCTAATCAAATAGCGCTGTCCCTCTAATCACATCCTTATATGAATTGTAGACCATTACTGTGACCTGTTATCTGTTATCTTTTTATAAATATTTTAAAATGTATCTTGTGTAACCACTCTTATCAAAAGCTCTATTTTTTTTATTACTAATTACTTTTAAATTAAAAGATAAAGGTTTTATTTCGAGGCACAGCTTATGACAATCATAAGCAAATATAAGCCACCACCCAGCATAAAATATTTTTCTATATGTCCACAATGTCCTAACTTCCCTATTTCCTTATGTTTTTTTAATAAACTTTACAAAATATGTAAAAATAAATGTAAGAAAATATGTATATTATATTTATAATTAATTAGACAAAGTGACCAAAGCAATGTCTCATGCTCACTGAACCCCTCTTTAACAATTTGAGTCTGATGAATCCCAGTATTGTCATCTTGAAGTATTCAATTCAGTTTAATTCTGTTTAACTTTTATTTGTATAGCCATGGTCTATACAAATAACCATGGTCATTGTCACAAAGCAGCTTTGGAGCTTTCCACATATGGAAATGTGAGAAAATGTGTATGAATTGAAATTATCAGATTGCCCCTGATGAGCAAGCTAATAGCAAAGGTGGCAAGGAAAAACTCTTTGGGCTAATGGGAGGTAAGAGGAATAAACCTTGAAAAAAAAACAGACTCAACAGGAAACTTATCCATATTTGGGTAATAACAGATAGCAGGAGTTGTGTTGCAGTCATAATGTGTGTTAGTAGTGATGGGTCATTCACAAACTATGTGTTCTTTTTGAATGAGTCTTTAATGTGATTTAGAAGAATGAGTGGTCTTAGAGAGTGATTCGTTAATTTTCTACTGGGCACGCATGCACAAAGCATTGCTAATCCTCTGTAGGTTATGTACTGTACAGGAAACAGAAATTTGTACAGTAGTTATCATAAAATGTCCTTAGCTGCATTGTAGAATTTTTTATTACTAGAACTATAGCCAACATATGTGTATGTAGATGGGTTGGGGGTCTGTTTATTTAAAATGTAACATTTTATTTAGTTTTTGATCATCATTATGTGTTAGGCAACTGGAAGTGCAATATACAGTAACAGATAATGAAGTTAATATGGAGTCCAGTTAGTTATTGGAGGCTCAGGTAGACTGTAGGAAATTCCAGTGCTGAACTACTGAGTGACTGCAGTCACATATCGGAGAGTAGCTGTCTACATTAGCCTACCATCTTCATGCTAAAGTCACCAGTCACCAGTAACAACACACATCCTAAGCAGACCACATGAGACTCCAACTAAAAGTGGTTGGGAGGACGGGTCAGACAGGTCCAGAGGGAGTCTGGAATGCATGTGTAGCTCGACAGAGAGAGACAATGAGAGGGCGAGAAAGAGGAAGAAGGAAAAGAAGAGAAGGAGAAATAAAAGTGAGGTATGGAACATTTAATACTTTATAGATCAAAAATAGTATTATAAAATTGATGCAAAAATTTTACTAGGAGCCAAAGCAGTGTGGATAAGATAGGGGTGATGTGCTTATATCTTCTGGTTCTAGTAAGGACTCTCGCTACTGCATTCTGAACTAACTGAAGCTTGTTTATACGCTTAGTTGAACATTTACATTGACAGTAAACTGTTTCAATATCCAACCTTGAGTTGATAAAAGGATTGTCATGGCGTGCGCCAGTGATGGGCATGCGGCTGAATCTTTTGTTGCTCCTTGCTCACTCCATAGGCTCACTAGGGAAAGGGCACAAGGCTAATAAATAATGCAGTAGAACCTCGGATTACGAGCTTAATTCGTTCCGGAAGTGGGCTCGTATTCCAAAACACTTGTAAACCAAATTTAATTTTCCCATAAAAAATAATGGATAACTAAATTATTCGTTCTACAGCCCAAAATAATAAATATATAAAATAATTAATACAAAATATAAAGTAAAAATAAAACAAATTAACCTGCACTTTACCTTTTAAAAAAGTAATAAATCCCGGCAGATACTGTAAGTGTTTCCGTTTGTGCACGCAGGTGCTGTGTATGTGTTTGTAAGGCTAGAGTAAGTGGAGACTCTTGCTTTCAGCCCCTCGTGTCTCCCCTTTTTCATCTTAAACATTAAAACTTTCTCCTCTTGTTTAAAAATACACACACATTAACGGAAAGACTGTTGTTCTCTTCCAAATCATTTAAGCTTCTCCGCTTTATTTTAATGTTGCTCGAAGACCCAGCAGGGGAGACGATTCTGTAGCGCAAGAGAGAGAAAAACCATTGGCTCAGTTGTGATCACGTGACGCTCGGTGCCAAACAAGAAGCGCATGCGTGAAACATGATACTTGGTGCTCGTAAACCAAGACAATGCTTGTTTTTCCAGTCAAAACTTATTAAAAATCTTTGCTCGTAGTGCGGAACACTCGTAAACCGTGTTGCTTGTAATCCGAGGTTCCACTGTAATCTTTAATGGATCTTGGTCTTCCTTTGCATCATAAATAAAAGGCGGGTCATTTAGCTCAAAGTCCTGGAGGTCTACAGGGGAGAGTCACGACATGGATGCTTAAAATGCTGTTTGATCCGTTTGATCTTTGCATCGAGGACAGCACAATCTCCCGCAGCACTTTTACTTTCGTACAGAGCGACCTTTCATGATCCTGCTGCCAATGATGAAAAGGCCACTGTGTCTTCACATTAAAATTGACATCACGAGGGACTCGTGTGGCTGAGCCCAAGGGGAGCTGGGAGGGGCCGGTTGGCTGATTAGAAAAAAGGAGTCATTCAAGGGAGCATGCAGGAGCCACTGCCCACGCAGGCCCACTATGTCCACCGCCATGGCTCAACAGCCTCATGCCCGCATGCTAGCTAGGCATGCATGCCTGCCTCCAGACCCGCACGTTTAAACTACAGACTGATAACAAATAGGATCTGACCCAGCATAAGGCCGTTCCCTACATTCCTCCTACATTTTCTAATCTTTTATGATTCAGAAATATGCCTGAGTCATCGGAGAAGAAAAATCCATTTATGGGAAAAACTTGGTTCTTCAGTATATACAGCCAGTCAGCTGGCTGAATATTTTTGTTAACATAATATTGCTGAAACTAGACCAACAGAAGCAACCCCAGATCATTAAACTGCGCTCACAGCCCTGTCACTAGTCATGGTGGATGCATCACTTTATCCACCTCTCTTTATACTCTGATGTGCCAATCACTCTAAAACCAGGTAAATCTGGACTCAGATTGAAGCCTTTTTTCCTGATTATACTCAGAAAGTGGTTTTGTTAAGGCTACATAGCTGTTTAGTCCTAATCCCTTTAATTCACTATTAAATATAGATTTAAGTTCTTTAGGGTTTTTTTTTTACACAGTTTGATTTAATTAAATGTTTAACTGATCATCGATCATGATCATTCACTATTTCCTGACTACATTTCTTACTTAAAGATAATGGTTCACCACTATCCATGCAGGCTTTATTTAATGCATTGGACAGTTCTTACCCTATTTTAGTAGTTCCAGCAAACTCCTTAGTTGTTTTCTTTGCTTAATGAAACAGAGTAACATCTTTGCTATGAGCACAGAATATGTATTCTGACATGGCTGTTTAAGAAATGAGAAACTACTCACAGCATCAGTTAGAGTTATATACTGTTACTTGTTGCCAGCTGAAACATATTAACTATACAATGCATGGCTCCTGACTATTTGTTCAGCTAAATCCAGGTGGTGACTTTTTGAGGAAATTCTCAGGAAGTTTAACCTGCTACAGTCCTAGCCTGCCCTCTTATTAAATTTGCCATGTGCATTTCAATAACTGTCTGGTTTGGCTCAGGTTAAAATCAGACATCAGAAGACTACAAAGGCCGGTGGGGACTGCTAAAAGGATTATCGGTGCTCTCCTGCCCAGAGTGAAGAAAATCACTTTGGACCCCTTACACCCTTTAAACCTTTGCTGTCTGGTCGAACACCAGGACAGCCAGACACAAAAACTGTTTCAAACACAAGAAAAGAACTATCTCATGAACAGTTACATTTTCTCCCCACTGAGCAATCAAAATACATACAATATTATTATGTGCAATAGGTGCAATACTGTGCAATACCACTAATATTTATTTGATAATAAGGTTGGAGTGGATGCCCCGTGTGTCTCTTTGAGATGCGTCCAGTGTCTGGGGGTGGTTTCACTTTACCATGAAAACGTTTCTGGCTTGGAGTGATGTTGACAGAGGGTTCTCTGAGGACTTGACTTGAGTGTAGTTGCTCGATAGTTCAGGACTTGAATTTCCTACGAGTCTACCTAAACCGCCATTAACAACCTAGACTCCATATTAACACCAATTAACATCAACTGTTATAGCTGAACTGCCTGCCACCTAACACACAGTATTATAGTATGAATACATACTATAGTAGTATAGTACATAGTATGAATGCGGGTTCCCTGTTGAGTCCGGTTTCTCTCAAGGTTTCTTCCTATTGCCATCTCAGGGAGTTTTTCTTGCCACTGTTGCCCTCGGCTTGCTTATCAGGGACAATCTAACTATTTTGATTGATGCACATTCACATTCCATACAAACTTAAATAATTCCCTTTGTGTCAAGCTGCTTTGCGACAATGAACATTGTTAAAAATGCTATACAAATAAAATTTAATTAAAAAAATTATATACAGTATGTATATGTATAAATTAAATAATACTATACATCCCATTCAATTTCTTGTTAATTTTATACTATATATATATATATATATATATATATATATATATATATATATATCGTGTGCTTGCCTCTGGAAGCTTGTGACCACACAAACTAGTTGTGCAAACGTTACTTCCCATTAAAGCTCCTTATGATTCTTTTTCATGGCCAGACAGTGTACAGTATGTGCTGATAATCTCTCTCTCTCTCTCTCTCTCTCTCTCACTCACACGCGTACGCACAACTAATGTAGTAATATAACTCCAATACGGGGTTTTATTATTATTTATATTATTATTATTATTATTTCTAACTTTTTTAAGTAAAATTAACTGCACAGTTAAAACCATCTGATGTGTCATAAGACTATGGTTAACTCATATGACTGCTGACTGCGTTCCTTTCTCTTTAAGGAGGGGAAGACCAGGGCTGCACAGGAGGCAGTATAATCACACACACACACACTATAATCTAAACTGTTCAGGTATAGCTGGATTTTACTCCGTGTCGATTCACCGTTACTCCTTAACCACATGAATGTTCATTGTCACAGCGGGAGCGGAATCTGCTCAGGCGACACGGGGTAAGAAACGTGTGTGTGTGTGTGTGTGTGTGTTTTCCGTCTGTGTTGTAGAACATATACTCGTTGTGTAGTGAGTGACGTGGCTAAAACAGCTGTCACACCTTGGCGAACATTATTCGACTATTTTCCTGTAATCGTTATTGTTGAAGGATTGCCATTACCAAGTATACAGTCACTTAAAAAAGAAGAAGTGTCAACATTGTATTGTAATTTGTAAGAAATATATATATATATATATATATATATATATATAGGGGGTAATTTAACACTGTGTGTGTTAATCCAACACTGGGAAATTTTATGTTCTCCAATATAACCATTTACTTTTATTTTCACTATTTGTCAAGATGTTTCTTTTACTTTCTATTTCCAAGAAGTTCCCAAAACTAGTCCAGTGTAGTTGTACAGACAATCACATAGCCTAATATAAGACGGAATCCAGTAGAAGATTTCACTTAAAGAATGGTCTAGACCTTTCATATATCATGTATCTACAATGACATCATTCACAACAGCAGACAGCAGAAGTACCGTGGCTTAGTGATTAGCACTTTCGCTGTACACCTCCAGGTTTCGGGTTTGATTCCTGCTTCGAGTCTGTGTGAGGGAGTTTGTTCTCCCCGTGTTTGGTTTGCTTCCTCCAGGTGCTCTAGTTTCCTCCCACAGTCCAAAGACATACGGATTAGGTGTTTCATAATTGCCCATAGTGTGTATGTGTTTATGCGCATCAAAGCGATTAATTGGCCCTCTGTCCTGGGTGTACCCCGTCTCGTGCCCTAAGTCTCCTGGGACAGGCTCCAGGCCCCCCGTGACCCTGTCAACAGGATAAAGCGATATAGACAATGAGGCAATGAGTGTATGTCATTCCCTAATGATTATCTGATTACCTTCTGGATTACCTGTTGCTTTGTACACAAAGAGTAACTTAGCAGTTGATAAACACTGTATGTTGTGGTGGACTTTGCAGCTTGTTGAAAAGAGAAGCAGAATGTAATAATGGATGAAGAAGGTAATTAAGATATTAATTGGCAGAAATTTGATTTGTGATCATAACATGATTACGTCATATGGTGTACAATAATGTGATTCCGTTTGGATTTGGGTCATTTGTTTGTGATAATGTTCATTCAGCTCATTCAGTGCTTCTATTTAGTGATACAGTGATTTACACTCTGTAAATGTGCAGGTAAATAACGTTGACATTTCAATCAGTTTTGTGCTTGAATCTCAAATAGCATAAAAAGGAAAGCTAGTGTGCTATGTAATGTGCACATTTCCTTTTCCCATAGACCAAGTAGTTAATGTTGTAGCTCAAGAAACACTATTTGGACGGTTTACAGGCAATTTGTAATGACTTGGAGGTCTTGGAATTTCTAAGGACAAAATAATGTATAAAATGTCATAATGTTCTTAGATGTGGTTTCTATGTATGTAGTTATTTAGAATGTCAAGGATTCTTGTACATTTCTTCATAAATGAAAGTGAAAGGTTGAAGTGTAAGTAAGTTTATCAGTGAAATGTTTACCAGTTAATCCAGCATAAATTTTCTGTAATGATTTTTATGTCATAATCATAAATGTTACAGTCATTTTAAAATCTCATGCTTTCTTTTCAGATCCTGCTCCCAAATGGAAACGCATACCATGGGACCTGTACTTTTAATTCAGCAATTCAAAATCATGAGATGCATAAGAAGAACAGTCTAAGATTGGATATAGGTTTTACATTTTGGAGTTGAATACCCGAAGAAAACTGGCTGCAGTGGGATAGAACTTTCCTCTATGTGCTAATTGATGAAAATAACACTGGGAGATATGAAGTGTGGGGAGGAAACATTTCTTTATTTTTTTCTCCATTACAAAGGAAAAACTGTACCCCCCAGCACTTTAAAGATGGCATACCGTTTGAAGTATTCATTTATTGTTGCCACTACTTTCCTCCTAAATATTGATCTGTGTTATTGCGCTTGTGCCCGAGCTGAATATGAGATAAATGGAGAATGTTGCCCCATGTGTGCACCTGGTAAGTCAGAAGACTTTGAGATAATATATAGATATGGTACAGTTCAGGGAAATGGTTTACATATATTTCCTTAGATTAAAGATATTTAAACTTGGTACCAGAACATTTCCTACGGTAAGTCAGGGTATGGACTTCTGTAAGAGATCATATTAAAATAATATTTTAGAGATATTTCAACTTTAACAATTTACATTTGCCATTATTTTCCTCAAGCTCCTCACAAGAGGACATATTAATGCTTATTGTACAACAAGATATTATACATAGACTTATTGAAGACAGTACATAAGACAGTAAGTTACCCGCTGTAAACGAGTTAGTGTGTTGGATGCAGGGAAATGAGCAGGTGGGAAGACCTGAACAACTTTCTTATTGCCAGACAACTGGGTCAGAGCATTTCTTTACCAGTAAGGCCTGTGAGGTAATACCGCTCAGCAGTGGTCAGTAATTACTAAGTCATAAAATACCAACACGGTATTGAGCAAGAGATAGGATGTTGATTAATCCGACTAAGCATGTGTGGTATTTGCTGGAACAATGTCTGGAAGTCTAACAAGTGGTTTTGTTATGGCTAAACAGCTGTTTAGTGCTAGTCCTGCAAGTTCTCATCACACTGTGTACGTATGGAAATGCTCTTACTTTCGCTAAAAAAAAATACAGTGATTTTATGTAATGACATTTTTTTTTTGACCATTCAACTTCACCAAGTGTTTAAGTGCTCTCCATTCATGATTTATTTTTTGTGTCAGGTATAAATGTGTTAACACAGTTCAAATCATTTAAAATCTCCTTAGTTGTGTTCTTTGCCTGAAACAGCCCAATGATTTGATCCTTCTGAAATGGCAACTTTTTTTTTTAGATGTTACTTTGGTATAAATCCCTACCTAAATATTTCTACAGACCAAGTAGTCATGGCAGCAGTCTTTCCTAATGACAGTGGCTTCTTTCAGCATGATAATGCACTGTGCCACACTGAACAGATTGTCCAGGGATTATTTGAGAAACATAACACAGAGTTCATTGTGTTCACAGGGCATCTGTGGCATGTACTGGTCAAAAGGTCAGGTCTCCATAAAGACCTTACAACAGTGTTTAAATCATTTGCTGCTAATATCTTGGTGCAAGAGAACACAAACATTCAGAGGTTTTGTGAAGCCTATGTCTGTATATGTCAGAGGTATTTCTGGCTGCATTAGGGGTACCTACACAATATTAGACAGGGTAATTTAATGCTATGGCTGGTCTGTGGTTATACCAACCTTCAACTTTAAGTTTTTATTTATCATGGCCTAATCAACAATTGTGTGGTCTTGTTCTAACGATGGCCGAGAAGTGCAAACCAAAATATCAAAACCGAAAACAAAAGAACAAATTTAACAAAATGAAAACAAGTCAACAAGACTGGAAACTAAATAACAAATTCAAAATCGAAATTACAAAACGAAAGACAAAATAACAAAACCAAATACAATATAATAGATCAGAAAACACAACGACATACAGTATCCAGAAACTAAATACAAAATGAGAAAACACAAGGACAATTCACTCAAACTGGAAAAGGTAGGTATAGATTCTTATTGCTGATTGAATGAGACACCTGTAACTCAAGACATACAACAAGCACTATCAAGTGAAGTCAGAATAATTTTTAAAGCACATTTAAGACAACTTAGTTGACCGAAGTGCTGTATAATCCTAAAATACAAAAATGAATCCTTAAATAAAAATACATCGAAATGTCAGTGTGGCTGCAGTACTTCATATATACATACTATATTTTAAATGAAAGATGTCTCATCCAATCAGCGCTAAAAATCAACAAGACAAAAAAGGTCGGTGTGGTTTGTGAAGACATCCTGACCACTGATTAGACGAGACATCTGCCACTAAACATCAGCAATAAGAATTTCATTTTCAAACCACACATAGGCATGTTGATTCTCTCCGCTGATTGGACAAGACATCTGTCACTCAAAATACACAGGAAGTACTGCAGCCACACAGACATTTAGATGTATTTTCATTTAAGGATTCTTGTCCTCTGTAAGAATTTTTTTTAAGAAAGCATGCCTAGTGAATGTTCCAACCCAATTGGAAATTTTTGGCCATATGGAGATGTTTGGGCATTATACACAGCATTATTTTGGGCAAAAAACAGATGCGCCATTTGGCCTCATACCAACTGTCAAGCATGGTTGTGGTGGGGTGGTGATTTGGGCTTGTTTCGCAGCCACATAAGCAGTTATAGAAACAAAGTTGAACTCTATGTTTATGTTAGAATTTTATTGTTACATGGTGCAGATTGAAGAGCCGCACCACGAGATGTAATATTTATAAGGGCCCCTGAAATGGTCAATGAGAGAGAGCTTATGACAGGCACGGGAAGACCCTTCTATTTTGAGATAGCGTGGGATTATTAATTAAGAACTAATAAGAACTAAAATGAACTAAAATAAGAACTAAAATGTCTACCCCTCTCCACGGGGTAGCAGCCTGCGGATCTGCCCATTCTAAACCGTGCAGAGGATTTTTGTATTAGACACTTGTGTACAATTATACACAAGTGTGTACGATTATAATACAGAGCTCCAATCACAAATGTTTAAAGCCCCTATCACAGAGCTGGGTATGACTCATAATCTAGGCAAATTGATTTTAAAACGAAGGCAAAACTGGAGAGGGGATGAGGGTGTTTTGCTTGCAGAGGAGATTGTATGATGTTACGAGATAATTAAAGTAAAATTCTGCCCTACTTTAAAGATTAAAACTAAGTAGAATTTTAATGAAAGACTACGAGGGAATATTAGAGAAATTTTGAGGTACAATCAAATTTGGTTACAAAAATCCTGCCAGCACTTTTTTTCTATTAGTTTGTTATATCTGTGGCTCAAAATATAATTTGAAGAATAAAATATATGTATAAGAACTAATAACACTTTTGGGTTTCTGATAATTACTTCAAAGATTGACTTCACAAACCTACTTCTTGACAAAGGGTAGACTGCATTATCTAATGATCTTGACTTTGCTGGCCATTGATAAGTGCTTACGTTTGCCAGATTCTAGATACATTGTGTACTGTATAATCAACCATGTGCAACCTAATCTACCGGCAAAGACCAGGATACAAAAAAATCAAGGATTAGCAAGAAGCATGTGCTGTCATTCTGTATTTAGAAGCATTTGCACATAGACTTGGTACCTCATGTGGTTGGTTGTATGCTACACATAATGAATCTTTGGATGGAGGCTGAGAGATGAGGATAGAAAGTGTAATCTTCTTTGCTTACTTTGCAGGGTCAGGTAACACCAACAATACTTGTGGGTGCAGTTTGGTTGCATTTTAATTGCATTGGTAAATAAAGGAGCTGCAGATAAAGTAGAATAGCTTCAGCTGAAACAGGATATGCCCCAATAAGGGGTGCAGCACCATAAAGAATTGTTTTTGCCATGACGTCAAGGTTGGCCTTCTTTCCTTGTTTAGCTCAGCTGAAGCTATTCTACCTCTATCTGCAGCCCCTTTATTTACTAATTTATTCATAATTCATTTTTCATTTTTTAGTGTTTATTTATTTTAATGTCAAGGTTTTTTTTTTGAAGGATTGCTGGGATTTGCTAACATGCTTTGCATTAAAAAAGTATGTATGATGTCATGAAGATATGAAACAAGGTTGAAAGCATTAAAAAGACAGAGCAGAGAAATTTTTATTAGTAGGGTGCACAGTCATATTCTGGTTCGACTGAAGGCTCTAGTGCACATGCACAGACATATTTTTAAAAATGGGGTTGGCCAATCAAAAGTCTGAAAAAAAAGGTTCTTTCTAAGTACGTCACTCTCTGATATCAAACATCTAATTTGCCACGTGACATTTAATTTGCATGACTCACCATGGTACTGACCAAAAAGGCTTATCTATGGTTTCACTCTGTAACTATTCACTTCTCATAAGAGTGTAATATGTGTACAAAGTCGAATTAAATCTCAATTAAACTCAGTGACCTTTACTGGTGTTGCAATATTTATTGTAGGAGGTTATTGCAATACAGTACATCATTTCTTGTTTTTGCTGCCTTATAACAAATGCATACCCGTTCTACATTTGGGCTTAAAGCTATAAAAGTTGTCCCACACTGTTGTTTCCTAAGTCAAGTCAAATTTGTTTTATTGTCTTTTAAAGCATATAGGTACAGTGTACATAGTAAAACAAAACAACATTACTCAAGGACTGTGGTGCTACTGTACATAAAACAACACATTCATTCATAAGACTACACATATCTAAAAATGTGTAGTCTTATGAATGAAACATTAAAAGGACCATAAACCATAAACTATAAGTGGACAAGTGCAAGCATGTGCAAACAGTGCAAGACATCATAGGACAATGTGCAATACAAGAGGCACAGTTAAAAACAGGGCATTACCAACAAGTACAAAGTTCTAATGTGGGTAAAAGTAGAAAACAATGAATTAATGCCATTCATGCAAAAAGTGCGCTATCTTTAGTGCATTCAGTCAGGGTTCCAAAATGCATAGTTGGACTGAGTTAAACATAATGAAAACAATATTTGACCTCTACACCTTTAACATATTTTTCAGGAACCCGGGTTTATAGGCATTGCACTGAATATATCAGCACAACTTGTGTGCCGTGTGTTGATGCAACTTTCACATCTGAGCCCAATGGCCTTCCAAATTGCTTCATCTGTGCAGTGTGTGATCCTGGTAAGTTTGTCTTATGTAAGAAATCTTTATTTTATACACATTACTTTAAATATATATTGAGTATGGGTCAAAAATAAATTGTTTTTGATTTGTGTTAATTACAGGGCAGGGTTTGAAAGTAAAAACAGCCTGTACACAGACTTTAAATACAGTTTGCGAGCCACTGGAGGGATTTTACTGTACTAACAATGAAAAAGAGAGTTGTACACAAGCTGTGGAACACACGAAATGCAGCCCGGGACAATATATCAAGCAGAAAGGTTGGTGTAATGTCATGTGATGCCTAATCCCTGAAAAATCAATGGATAACTTGTCACCAGTTGTCATGAAAGAGGCATCTTTCTGTAGGAACTGTACTCATGAACATTCTTGAATGCCATTTGCACAATAAAGGAACTTGGCTTGGAGTTATTGCCACATCCCCCATATAGTTCTGACCGAGTGAGTTTCACAAGTTTAGGCCATTGAAGGAGCTTCTGGGAGGCCAGCGTTTCGGATGTGAAGCAGGCAGTCCAATCATGGCTCTGGTTTACTCTAAAAACTTTCTACCTTGATGATATCCAAGCTCTAGTAAAACTTTGGGATAAGTGCATTAGTGTAGCAGAGGATTATATAGAGAAATAAAGGTAATTTTTACTCTCACGACTGTATTCTGTTATCCTATACAATCAAGTAACGGTTTGACTTGAAATCGCCCTATCTGCTATGTGCTGTAAATGTTACACATTTAAACTGAATAATTTAGCCGCAAACACCATGATTATTTACTTTGAGTGAGCAGAAGTCATCTTTTTTTTTGCAGGAACAGCAGATAAAGATGCAGAATGTGCTGGATGTAAAAATGGGACCTACTCTGAAGGTTCACAGGAAATTTGCAAACAACATACAAAGTGAGCGGTAGCTTGACTAAATCACTGAATAAATAGTGAATATCGGTTGTAATTTGTACATAAATTATAATTAAAATATAATTTTACAGATTTACAGATCTTAAACATATGCAAAACAATGTACATGCGTGAAGACCAGAGAATATATTTTAGAAACTGGTTAGGCCACTGATGAACGAATACTATCTGGATTCTTTTTTAACAGATGTGAAGATTTGGGACTTACAGAAATAAAACCAGGAACAACTATGTCTGATGTGGAGTGTGGAAGTAAAATTCAAGTGGCCCTAATAGCTGGGATTATAATTTCCATCGTTGTTGTGGCTGTAGCACTAGTAATACTTTTCATTAGACATAAGATTGGAAGACATGCAGGTAAAGGTTTTGTACTAATTAAACAAAAAAGATTACATTACAAGAAGATACTAATAAAATGATTTTCCACTATGTGCTTTTAAATCAGTGAGGAATCCAGAGACAGAAACAGGTGTAGACACTAGAGAACCTGTAAGTGTAAATAGTTAGTGTTAACACAAATACTGTACAGTATAATGAACTAATAAGAAAATTGTAAAACAAATTTAATAAAACATTAACATGTTATGAAATGTATTGATAATTTATTTAAAATATATAGAACTAACCTAATATAAGAATTTATAATTATTCAAAATTTGTCTGTATGAAATGGAATTAAAATTAGTTTTTTCTCTTGAAGGGATCAGCGAGACCATTTCTCCGACCCAGGTAAGGGTTATGCTACAAACATGTCTTTTTATTAGAGCTGAACACAAAATTAAATACAAAAAAATATTTCCATTCATATTCATTATTTGATTATTTTAATTAAGTAAAATTTTAAAGAGACATGCTAGCTGCAATTGTACAATATAAAAAGTTTTACTACAGTGGAACCTTGGATTGCGAGCATAACTTGTTCCAGAAGCATGCTTGCATATCAAAACCCTTGTAATTTCCCCATAAGGAATAATGAAAGTTTAGATTACTAATTCCCAAACAATAAAGACATATAATAAATAATTAATATAAACATAAAGTAAAAAGAAAGCCAATTAACCTGCATCCCGACAGATAAGTGTTTCCGTTAGTGTTCCGCACGAGCTGTGTATGTGTGCGTGTGTGTGTTTGTGCGCGTATGCGCTGTGTATGTGTGTGCATGTGTGTGAAGCTAAAGTAAGAGGAGAGGAGGAATGACACCCTCCTCTCTCCCTCCTCTCATCCTACACAGAAACCACTCTGCGACTTTCACACACACACACACACACACACAAACGGAAACACTGCCTCCACAAGAAATATAACAAGAAACATCTTTGACACTCAAGTGTGTGCACAAACTAAGGGAATCACTGCTGTAAAGGAAAAATTTAACAAATGAATCTGCACTTTACCTTTGAAAAGAATCGCAACAAAGCAGTGTTTCCATTAGAGTGTGTCTGTGTGTCTGTGTAAAAGTTGGCCCGAACAGAAGTCCCCCCCCCCTCTAAAATAAGAGAAGTGTGTGTGAAGGTGTGATGAGAAGGGGTGTGTGTGTGAAGGCGAGTGGGGGAGGTAAGGGGCACGCTGTCCACTGATGCGCACACACACATTAAAGGAATCAGTGCAAGCTGACACAGAGAGAGAAAGAGGAAGAAAGAAAATTAATTTTAAACCTCTCTAATGAGTCTTGCTTTTCCTTTTACGCCCGCATACAAGTGTGTTACAATAAACAGTACATGCGTGCTGTACACACACACACACACATACACACACACAAAAAAAAATAAAATAAAAAATGCTTTACGCAAGGTCACAGTGTTATAGTAAACAATACATGTGTGCACGGATGTTGATTATACAGTGAGAGACGCATCAAAACCAGTAGCGCCTGCGTGATACATGATACTCGGTATGCGTAAACCAAAACTTGATCATTTTTCAAGTCAAAATTCATAAACAAATTTGCTTACCTTGCTGGACACTCTCAAACCGCGTTACTCGCAATCCGAGGTTCCGCTGTACTCCTTTTCATTATTATAATTAATCAATAGTATTGTAATTTATTTTCAATCATTCTCTTGGCAGTAAATGGTTAAACAATGCACAACCCTTTTGGACTTAGTTTTAGCCCTTGTGACGTCCCCTCATATCCAGTTTTATTATCCAGAACAGCACACCATGGACATACAACTGTGCCAGAGTATATTTCTTACTGTGGAACTAGAAAGCATTGTCCTAATAAAAGAGGAACAGTTAAATGCCAAAGTTGATGGACTTTGTGAATGGACAACATTAAACAGACAAGATCCCTTGTCTGGACATCGCTGCACTCATCAGAACCATGGTTTCATCACCCAGGTCTGCTACTTAGTAATACTACCAGTGCTGCATACCACATTCCCATAAAGCCTTAAACTTGACTCAACCTGCCTTTTTTTGAAGAAAGAAATGAGACAGCCATTGCTACAAATGGATTGCTACAATGATAATGCAATGACTTTTTCTTTTCTGATTAGAAGAATCATTTACTCAGGCCCGTAGCCAGCCTAGTGCAAGGGGGGGTCCTTTTTTTTAAAAAAGTGGCCCTTTTTTCTTAGTACTTTGTATTTGACCGTTTACTCATTTTGTATTTCATTTTGAGGATGAAATACTGCATTTTAGTGACATGTGCTGGATTAGCTTGTCTGCTGGTATCATAATGTGCATGCTTTTAATGCACCAAAAATATTTACTACAATGTTGTCAAATTGCTTATCAAGATCACGTGCGACTTTTTTCACTTCAAAAACACACCCACACACACACACACACACACACACACACACACACACACACACAGTGTTCAAAAGTTTAAAAACCACACTAACAACAGAATACATTTAAGGAATTTTTACTGGAATATTATTAAACTACAAATTCAACTTCTCTCATCAACACGCTCTCTCATTTCTTTGTCTTTGCCTCTTCACTTTATTGAACTTATATAAAATATATTTAATATTCAACGAATTGTTATTCATATAGTCTATTAATTAGGCGAAATATAATAAAATATGTTAAATTCAACCTTTAAAATCCCAGTCATATAGCATAATTCAATCTTTATTGGCATGTCGAGCATTTACAGTAGGCTATCATTTACATTCAGAACATGAAGTAAAGACATCGAAATGAGGAATATAAACAAATATAAAAATATTACCAATAATTATCTAATAATAATAATATACAAATATTACGGGGAAAAGACGATCAGTTAATGTACTTACAAGACTGTGGGATGGATAAAAACTATTTTTTGTGGGCTTATTTTATTTTATGTTTTATGTAACAATTATTCATGATAAACTTTATTCGAATGCTGTCTTATAGACACTAGACAGCATCGCCTATGGTTAATAGAATAATTTAATAAATTTACTAATTTAATAGAATAATTTATTAATTTAAAATAAAATGTTAATAAATCCTAACATTATGCATGGTCAAGCAGGCTTTCTTTTTTTTTTTTTGATAGATTAACATTATTTAACATAATAAATTCACAGATCCATCAGATAGGCTACTGTCTGTTAATGTTTATTTAAGATGTTACAGACTTGTCATAGCCATTCAGACTGCTCAAGAAAAGGCACAAGAGAACTATTCTGTGTGTGATGTGGGGTTGACGATTAGCTACCACTTAACTAGCGTTAGCAATTTGATCTTGAGGTAGTAACAGACTTACTCTGTTTAACTCTGTCTTTTTGAACATATGTTCAATATTCTGCGATAATGACGCTGCTGCCTGCTTTCTCTTCCGTCTCTCCTGCTCTTTTCGACCCATATTATACACCGCTGGATGCCGCCGCACACTTTAAAAAACGTCAGTTGCTGTGCAGGTTTGTCACGTCGCGTTTTTTTTTTTTTTTTTGTAAATTGTTTCGTAATAAAGTGTTATTTTAAATAATGCCCAACAATTTTAATCTGTCTCAAAAAAAAAAAATAATAATAATAATAATAACAAAAAATTCTGGACCTTTGGCAGTGGGGGGTGGGTCGTTCGAACCACCCGAACCCCCCCTGGCTACGGGCCTGTTACTAATGACGTGTTTCTTCACTAATCACTTAATCAGGAAAAATTAATATATTTTCTTTAACACAATAAAATTATTCTACAATATAAAAAGTAAAACAAAAAATATTATTAATACTTAATGCTTGTTTAAAACAGTTGGAGTGTGTATTGGTCATTTACACTATCAGTAGGTTTTGCCACAATAAGGAACCACATACAAGGAAAAACACCTGATATTCCACTTTAAAATGTAGAAGTGGATCAGTGATAATTTGATGATAATTTCAGGGGATTTTGTAAAGTAGTAAAATATTTTAACCTAAAATTTCTCCCATGTGCATGAGGTTCAGGCTTGGCCATGAACAGAGCTTTCAACAATATATTTCGAATATATTCCAATCATATTTCAGAGTTAAGGAATTTTATACATTTCACAGTAGCATTTGTGTCTAAAAGTTTCATTAAAACTAATTATTTCCCTGTCAATTGCATTAACTGTCAATTTATTACTGTCTAAAAAACACAGGTCAATTTTTTATAGCTAATTTATTTATGCAATTTGTTGATAAGACATGATTTATAAGACCAATGCACTATAACCTGTAAACTGTGTATAATATACTTTAATACTCTAATATCCAGTATCCACACTGATTCAAATCCGTTATCATATTGATGTGTTCACAAATACAAAAGAAATACTAGGTCACTCTGAGACCACTTGTTAAACCGAAGCAAACAAAGTGTAGAAACATCCTCTATTCACTTCCCTTTTAAATTCCTTTGTTTTTAGACTGAGACGAAAAGCCAGAATATCCTCAGAATAGCCTCATGTTCTTTCCGAAACGGCCACTCAGTTCTCACACGTCTGTTTCTTTCCACTGGTACAGTATGTTCCAGTATCTCATTTAGTTATTTCTGTATTTCATTTTCGTTTTTTATTAACTGTAACCGTGCATTTTCTCTGTATTTACCGGTAATTTGAGCCACAATCTACTTCTCAACTCAGCTACAAAAGCAATGAGGGGAAAAGGGTCTTAAAAAAGGGATTATTGTGTGACACAACAAGGCATACTGTACATTGTTTTCCCAATGCACCAAGAAACTAGAAATACAACCCTACAGTATTTGGAGCACCTCCTGAGAACTAAGCTTATTTTTAGGACATGTACATCTGATCCAGGTCAAAAGAAAAAAAAAACAGAATGGCTGAAATGAGCTTTATGTAATCCAAAACCCTAATGGAAGAAGTGTTAGATGTCAGTGCTTTGTATCACTCAGGATGTTTCCGGCACATGAGAGTCTTGGGGAAAGACTTTCTGGTTCCTCCAATGGATTATAAACTGCATTTTGTGGCTTATTAATTAAAAGAGAGAGAAATTTATAGACAAGACTGTAATCAGCTGTTTATATTTATATTGACTGGCTAAATGTTAGTCTTGAGCACCAGTAAACAAATTAAAAAAAAAATGGCTTAGTCTTAGGTATCACATTATCTTTATTTATCATTACAAATTTTGTTATACTGTATATATTTATCATATCTGCATTATTATATAAAAAATACTATTTCTAAACATACCTTAAAAATAAATAAATAAATAAATTTGCAGAAAAACCTTTGATTTAACCTTTGTTTTAATATGGAAAAAATAATGTAGGCTTTTGGGCTTTGCATGAAAATAGAAAGAAGCAAGTGTGAAAAAGTTAGGAAAAGAACTCTGGCATATTCTCCAAATTGCTCATTAAAACTGCACACATCTGTAACTGATTATGATCAAGCGAAGAGTTTTCACACCAAATATTGACTGTTTATTTTATTTCTCTTTCATGCTCTTTGTAGAAGATTCCAAATATATATACTGTATGCATATGTTTTCATAGACATATTTTCTTATGCCTTTTTCGTATGTGCCCAAGGCTTTTGCACAGTACTGTAAGTAAAACAGATGATATGTTTTACTGAGTCTGGTGGAGAATATGAGTTTTTCTGGTACAGTAACTTTGTCAATTTTGCACATGTCTATGTTCATGCAAAACCCGGGAGCCTAAATTTGTTTTTTTCCATCTGAAAACTGCTCTGTCATGTAATATGTTGCTTTCTTTACAGGCATACAAATATGTTCTGTGATGTTTTTCTTTAGTATTTTCTATATTTTTTAGGGTATGTTTGATATGGCCAACATAAAAATTGTTCTAAAAATGATTTCTACATCAGCCATTCTGATAGCCTATAGATTTACCGGTGTGCTGTGGATCATTGTCCTGTTTCATAACTCAATTTTTACCAAGTTTTAGCTGTCAGACAGATGGCATCACATTTGCCATTAGAAAACTCCGGTATACTGTACAGACGTGTTCATGGTCAACACAATGACCGAAAAGTGCCCAGGTCCGGTAGCAGCAAAACAAGCCCAAATCATCATTCCTCCACTGCAGTGCTTGATAGTGAGTATAAATTATTTCTGCTGCAATACTGTTTGGTTTTAACTAAAAAAGGTGCTGGGCATTAAGGCCGAACAATTTCAGTTTGGTCTTATTTGTCCATAGTCCATTGTTCCTGAGGTCTTGAGGTTTGTTCAGATGTTTTGTGAACCTCAGTCATGCCGCCATGTTCTTTTAAGAGTCTTTCTCCTGTCCTTAGTCTTCTTCTAACTGTGCTGTCATGGCCTTTAACAGTGAAGCCTGTAGGGTCTGAAGTGTATTTTTTTTCACCCTTGGGTGAATTTACTGGTACATTTACTGCTGGAAAGATTGGCAACTGTTATTGTAGTTTTTATAAACTCCATTTGAAAGTGGTTTTATAACCCTTTCCAGATTTAGTGCAACTTACCCTATTAAATTCCGTGCAAGCAGTAAAGAGTACTTAGTATTATCTACATGTTTTTTTTTCTTTTTTCTTTTTTGCACAGTGAAAAAAGTTATGTTGTTGTTTGTGTGTGGTTGTATTTGCCTAATACTAAGACCTGCTACAATCAGATGATTTGTATTGTTTTTATGTAAAAAATAGAATAAAAAAAGAGGTGCTAACTTTAAACATAACTGTATATATGCCAAGGGCTGTGTGCTTTTCATTCTGCTAACTCAGAAGTGCTGGAAAGTACAGTTTAAATCACATCATCAAGTTTACTGATGACACTACAGTTTTGGGTCTCATCAGCAACAATGATAAGTCAGTATACTGTACAGCAGGGAGGCAACAATCTATATCCTAATGTCAGTCTCTTAATGCTTGTATGGGGACAGGGGTGACTTAAATGGTTAAAGTCTCTGGATTACTCATCAAAAGTTTTGGGGTTTAAGCCTCAGTACCACCAAGCTGCCAGTGTTGACCATTTAAGCAAGGTCCCTAACCCTATCTGCTCTAGGAGTGCTGTATCATGGCTGTTCCCGACTTCGTAACTGCAATAAGTGAAAAGAAAATTTTACTGTGCTGTAAGGTACATGTGACAAATAACTGAATCGTAAGGCTGACCTTACAACACCAAGCAACAGAAGAAGTACTGATAAACAAATCAATGAGCCTGTTTATGTCTTTGCATTTCTCACATGGTTTGGATTACATTACGAGAGAAAGGGAGAGAGAGAAATAAAGAAAGAAAGAAAGAAAGAAAGAAAGAGATCTACTGTATCTGCTTTTATTAGATGTCATGGGAAAATGAAAACTTTCGAATTGTCTCCTCTCGGTTCACTTCCTCACTATCTTCCCATAACAGCACCAAATGTCATTTTTTAATTTGGTTTATATATTAACAGAGATCAGATTTTCACTTTAACTTTTATTGTGTCTATTTTATCCTTTCTGTTCTGCTTTATATGAAACTATGTAAGAATTCCCCAACGATGCACTGACCCGTAAATAGGCTTAAGGACTTTAATAGGGGGAAGCCAGAGCAATAACTATTGTGTTCTAACTATCATATAGTAAACAATGTTTTTTTGAAAATAATAATAATAATAATATTTTATACAGTAGTAAGGTAAATGATTAAGATAAACACAACCAGTTTTAAGTCAAGGAGGCTTTTATTGTCATTCTAACCCTATACAGTTCGGTACACAGTGAAACGAAACAATGTTCCTCTATGCAACAACATAAATTAACAACACAACTCTACCGGAACTAGCTAGCTAACTAAGAGACATAATTAGCTGACTAACTCATTAACATTATCCGGTTAACACCACTGACAAAAACTGCTGGTGTTTTGGGTCTAGCTAACTTTATCTAAAATGCAATATTGTCTATGAAAGTCTATTAACTATTTTGACACAATTCAGCTCATAGTTTATGCTCATTGATCAGTAAAACAATGGTGATTCAAGGACTTCATACTGTACATACAGTATATAGTATTGATGTGCTACCAAATTACTAACTGTTCAGTGCTGTGGCCTTGGAAAAAAAAAATTGAGGAAGCCAACCAAATCGACCTAAATGCCCTGTATTTATTTTATCACTGTGTGTGTGTTTTGTACAACATACGTCACAACTTTAATAGCCTAGTATGATTTTAAACAAAACTTGCATGGGTGTACATGTACACACTCCAGCCGATTCTTGTGTTTACCGACACACACACAAACTCTCATACAGTACAATTCTTAACATTTATTTTATGCAACTTTCCTCTTAAATGGATAACTATATGCTAAATGTGCAGCAACTATTCAATAATAAATAAAAGAAGCATTCATTACAAACTCAGTGACAATTTTTTTATTTAAAATATTCAGTAAACTACATAAGATAAAAAAACAGATGACTATAAACTTAAAACAAACGTTTGTTAATATTGCACACACAGGTCACAGGTTAATATTATCAGTATTTTGCTTTAAATGACAAAAGTGTATGAGGTCATATGGGTGTAATGCAAACACAGAAAGGAAGCATTAAAAAGAAAAATGGCAAAGAAAATCAGTATCATAACAAATAGCTAAAGACTTACCACATTTTGTTTTATCAGTAATCAGTGTTATCAGTGTTATCAGTGGTAATGTTCTGTATATGTGATAATGTAACATTATTAGTTTCGACTAATACTCTAATGGTAAACACGGGCTGCAGTCAGTTACAGGTATGTGTAAGTTTTACTTACAGTATGCACTGGTCTAGCTGATCTGTTTTTACTAACTGTATCCTGTATGTACCTCAAAAATGTATTTTAAATTGATACTGATAGGTAGGCCTATAGAAAATAAATAAACTTTTCTATTGTTTTACTTTGTTACTGTTGAGCTTTTTTCACCTTTAGTGCGCTTTATTTATAGCTAACCTCATGCACAATGTGTGAGGTGCACACTCATTTCTGTGGGGTTTATTAAGGGTACCATGAGTACATGATGAACTTCTAGGTCTACAATGTCTTCTACTGGTGCTATAATATTAAATGTAACAGGATTTTGCACAACATCAGTTCTTGTTGGCAGATATTTGGCCTGCACTTGTTTGTGTGCAGAGGTAAGAGTCAGACAGAAATATTCTACAGTCCTCTCACAAATGCAAAGCTGCCAACTCTCACGAATTGCAATCACTCATCTTCACACACTCTCACTTCTAATTTTTTTTTACTTCAGTTCAACACAATCATCTGTGGAAATCTCATGCAAAACCACGGACCTCAAGCTCCAACTTTATCTGACGAGTCAGCTATAAACAGCTTTTTTTAAACAGTAAAGTAGCTACACAGCTGTATTAAGGCCAGAGCGAACTGGAACGAAGCACCGCCCTTTTTTCTCTCCAAGTGGGGATAAAGAAAATCCATGTAAACCAGTTTTAATTAACACATATTTACCCCCAGGTACAGGCATAAAGTAGGGGTAACAATTGGAACAGTCATAATAGTGCTGAACAGATTAACTATATAATAAAATAAATCAACATTTAAATAGACAGACAATCGCAATCGCATTTTTAGCACCAGCAATCTCTAGCACCAGCTGGAGCATTAAAATAGGGAGTGAGAGGAGTGACCATATTATCCAGCAAGAGAAATACATGTCAGTATTTATAGTGACATCCTTATTTGTCTTTTAGCTATTGCCTTTCAGGGGTCGCCACAGCGAATCGTCTGCCTCCATCTAACCCTTTCCTCTGCATCCTCTTCTCTCACCCCAACTAACTTCATGTCCTCTCTCACTGCATTCATAAATCTCCTTTTTGGTCTTCCTTTAGAGCTACAATTGCAGTTACAACCTTAGCATCCTTCTACCAATATGCTTACAATCTCTCCTTGGAACATGTCCAAACCACCTCAATCTGGCCTCTCTGACTTTATCTACAAAATATCTAACATGGGTTGTTTGATGAACTCATTCTTGATCCTAATGATCCTTGTCACTCCCAAAGAGAACCTCAACGTCTTCATCTCTGCTACTTCCAACTCTGCTTTCTGTCTTTTCTCTTTTGTGCCACTGTCTCTAATCCATAGAGCATCGCTGGTCTCACCACTGTCTTGTACACCTTTCCTTTCATTCTTGCTGATATCACACAGCACACCTGACACTTTTCTCCACCCGTTTCAAGCTGCCTGTACATGTCTTTTCACATCCTTTCTACACTCTTCGTTGTTCTGGACCGTTGACCCTAAGTACTGCACCTTTTTTACCTCTGCTCCCTGTAGCCTTACCGTTCCACTTAGGTACCTCTTATTCACACACATGTAAAGTAATTTGTCTTGCTACAGCTAACCTGCATTCTCCTGCTTTTCAGATCATACCTTCACCTCTCTAGTTTTTCCTTCACCTGTTTCTGCTCTCACTGAAATGCACAATGCCGTCTGCAAACATTATTGTCCATGGAGACTCCTGTCTAACCTCATCTGTCATCCTGTCCATCACCATAGCAAACAAGAAGGGGCTCAGAGCCAATCCTTGCGGCAGACCCAGCCCCACCTTAAACTCTTCTTTCACACCTACAGCACATCTCACCACGGTCTTACAGCTATCATACATGTCCTGCACCACTCTAACATACTTCTCCGCCACCTTAGACTTCCTCATACAATACCACAACTCCTCTCTCGGCATCCTTTCATACCCTTTCTCTAAATCTATAAAGACGCAATGCAACTCCCTATTACCTTCTTGCTACTTCTCCATCAGCATCCTCAAAGCAAATATTGCATCTTTTGTATTCTTACTTTCTAAGCATGATACCATATTGCTGCTTACAAATTCTCACTTCAGCCTTTAACCTAGCTTCCACTACTCTTTCCCAAAGCTTCACATGCCACAGCTCTGCACATCCCCCTTATTTTTAAACAGGGGTTAACCCGGGCCACGGCCGATCCGGTATGGAAGTCCTGTTAATGATTTGCATCATTTGATCCGGCAAATGTTTTACGTCGGATGCCCTTCCTACCAGACTTGGGACTGGCTCAAGAAGACACTGGATTGTGCGCCCCTGTGGTTGCATTTGTATTTATAGTGACATTAAAATATTTAAATCAAGTTTTATCATGTATCACTTTTACATTCATAAGAACACTGAAAGGCTAACAAACTTAATTAACAGAGAGTATTAGATGTGTGTGTGTGTGTGTGTGTGTGTGTGTGACAGATCACATTAATGCAGCACAATCCCACTTTATGTTCGATATCTTTCCCTTTCTTCTCCCTTTCATTTGTATCAATAATTTTTTTAACTGTACTTTCTTCATTCATTATTATTATTATTATTATTATTATTTTTATTATTAATAGTAGTAATGCTGTGGTTCTTGTTGTTGTTATTATTATTATTATTATTATTATTATTATTTTTATTATTAATAGTAGTAATGCTGTGGTTCTTGTTGTTGTTATTATTATTATTGTTATTATTATTACCATTGTTCATTAGTCCACTTTTGTTCAATTTGCACATCCTTTTTGACTGCCCAGTTAAATTAGTGTATTTTCTATCTATTTATTTCTGTTGTTATTTTGTGACTGGATTCTAAGCTTTAGAATTACGAGTACATTCTTAGTTCCACAGCTCCTGCACGGCTGTGCCAGTTGTACCAACTTGAATAAATACAGTCAAATGCATCTGTTGTTTCACTTTCACTATTTCACTGCAAATAAATAGAAACTGAGCCCTGCAAGCTACAGTAAGGTGTATTGTTAGTGTCTGAGCATGCGCAACAGAGGCATCATGTACGTGCGTTCGTGCACGCGCAGAACCAGTGACAGTATTTTCAGAATCTCATTCCAAATCTTTCTGAAAAGTTGGCAGCTATACAAATGTATATCCCACTGCTAATAAACTGACCGGCTTGACAGTGATATAGTACATACTGTATGGACTTTATATAAAAAAATGTTGATTTAATCTTTCTATAAATCAGCGAGTAGCTCTACATTGCACATCAGCTTCTGCAGCTACATCGTGATGTCGCTTACACAAATATGAACTGCATTATCAATAGAAACCTTACCTGTGACCTGTAATAAAGGTCAGAACCTGGTGTATATGAAATACGTAATAAGAAAATAGGGGAAAGTCCTGGCTCCTAAAAATATAAGTGTTTGGAGATTAGAAAACAACACCGCGCGGTCTCTACCCGAGAATACGTCTCTTACTTTTTTTAGGCCACGCCCACCTACCGCAGCGCTTTAAAATTTCAGGCAGGGCACCGCGGAGGTAAAATACGCTGCAAAACTGAAAGTAAGGACAAGTTTTTATCTCCACATACAGATGAAACAGCAGCTTCTGAGGGGAAAAAACGACGCGTCGTATCAGCTTTGTGTCGGTGTTTTCAACAGGAGAAGTCAGAAAAGTAGGAACTTCATTTAAAAATAACTGACACTGCTTTAATATTGTATTTAGTGTATTTCTAAAGATTATATAACACGTTTTGTTTATATACTGATACTACAGAGTCTTGTATAGTCAGATAAATTGGACGACGTTTTGAGCAAATTCTGGAAATCATAATGAAAAATAAATAAATAAATAATTTTTTTTTATTACTTGCTATAATATGAAAGTAACTTTTAAAATTTAACAAAATTAACAAAATACCTCATTAACCAGTGCAAAAAGTAATGAGGAATGTAAAGGGAGATTGGAATTCCCCAAACACAAAAACACGTGTATTAACTATATTGTTGTTGCTGCTGAGTCATGTTTGCTCCTCCTGCCCTCTGGGCTGCTTTCAATTGTGGTTTCATTTGAGTAAGTGATGCATTCATGCTTAGATAACATGTTAGATGTTTGTCTACAAAGGAGTTGTTATGGTAGATTCAATTAGTAAATAGTCTTTAAGGAGTGAACAGTGGCAAAAGAAAACAATTCAGCCATAATATTACAACACAAAACACTAAGTCCAATATTAAGTGGGTTCTCCTTGTGCCACCAAGACCACTATGGCTGTCCCGGGCCCTGACTAGGGTTGTAAAGTGGTGCTGCAGGGAGGTTTCAGGGTGGGCCCTCTGACTTGCTAGTCTAGGCAGATTGAGATCAGGGGAATTTTTCATGCTGGATCAACAACCTTGAACTCTTTGCCTGTTAAGCCCCATGGATGGCAGGCTGTGATGCATTGGGTGTTCTGGTGCATTTCTGCATTGGAGTTTCCGTGGGATTGGACGGTTTAGGGTAGCCTTTAATCCCCACCTCACCTGTCAGTGGTCATAATGAAAGTAAAAATAACTTTAATTATGAATAATTAGGTGTTATTAACCTCACCTGTCAGTGGTCATAATGAAAGTAAAAGTAACTTTTTTTTAAGACTTCCTGCCTTTTTTTATAGTACAGAGAAAGTCAGAGATCCTTCGCACACCTGCAGATATCTAGTAAGCCTACAGAGTAAATGAAGAACGAAAAAAAAGATTTAGGCACACGCCCATCATTTCTTTTTTTTTTCTTTTTTTTTTTGGATTATTTTTGTGTTTTGGGAAATGTCATTGTCCTTTGAAATTTAGGGCCACCATACATACATTATACTTAAAGGTATTAGAAAAGCCTATATAATATCCACAGACTACCAGTGATGCCACCAATTTTATATCCTCAATATTTTAACTTGTCTTTATTTTCATTTGTAAATATTGGTGTGAGTACTACTTAGCAGTTAGAAGTAAGGCAGAATTCATACTCGTAGTGTTAGACTAGTCATCTTAAGGCAGTGCAAGAGCACAGCATCAGAAGTACTGTAAACACTTCTTACCCTTAAATATGTAATAAGTTATGTACACAAGTGATGCCCTGAAATACAGATAGTCTGAGGGTTAAAACCATGTAGTTTTTTTATGATACTTATTTCAGCTAATTATTGAGGCAACAAGGAGATGGATAAAGCAAGAAACATAAATAAAACAAGAAACATAAATATAATGCTTGGTTGTGTATGTACAGTTAGGTAAAATGTCAGATATGAACAAATTCTTCATAAAGTCAATGTATGTGCAATCAGAAATCAGGTAACTGTAAATGTGACTAGTGTGGTGTGTATGAGTTGTAGTCCAATGTGTTTATATCTGTAGGCAGCATTGTGGGAAGTGGAGTTTAGTGCAGATTCTAGTATAGAACATGGCTGTTTTATGAATGGATTGTTTGGCAACCTTGACTAATTGATAAATTAATGTTTTCTAAATTACTGTTCTTGACTTGAGTTTTCTTTCGGGTATCAAAGTTTGCATCAGCTACATGATATACAATCAAAACAGTTGACAGGTTTAAGCCTTAAATACTTTTATTTTTATGAAAGTTTTTAAAGCTCATTAACATTTCTTTATACTTTTTCACATGATGCTTCTGTCAGTGTGTGGAAATAAATTAAGCTGATAATTTTACTCTTATTTTTTTCACACTACTGTACTTGATTCTTTACTGGAAACTGGTCAACTTCTTTTTATTGATTTCTGTTCATTTCTAAACTGTCTACTTTTCTTTTTTTTTAGATATTTCTCAAATAAACCTGAATCCTCAACAAAAATATCAACAAGTCTGATGTAGCTGCAACGTAAGCTGCATCAATAAATATTCCCAAAAATGGATTATTGAAGTTTACCAGAATCTGAGCAGGATGAGATTTAATGGAAAATAACCTCAACTGGAAACAGATGACCTGAACACAAAGTAGTGTGTACAAAGACGTCTATTCAGCACTTTCACAATGATTTCCGTTTTGCAGCATACTTTCATAATTGCTGCTATTTCCTTCCTTAATTTTGAACTGTGTTGCTGCCTTTGTCGACGAGCTGAATATGAGGCAAATGGAGAATGCTGCCTCATGTGTTCACCTGGTAATGAGATTTGATATAGAATTATGATCTATGAATATATGAATATATAAGGGGCAAGTGCAAGTTTACCACACACTAAAAGTTATAAGAGCAAATGAGCTTCAATTAAAAGAAAAAGTAAATTATTGTCATTTTGCTGATCTCTAATATATATATATAGGAAAGCAAGTGTATAAAAATTGCACTGAAATTATGAGCACAGCCTGTATACCATGTGATGACTCAACTTACACTGATGAGCCCAATGGTCTTTCAAAGTGCATTAGCTGTGCAATGTGTGATACGGGTGCAGGTACGTCTGTGCTTTGTAAATATTTTTAAATGCAAAACAATATATTATGTATATACAATGTTTATTAAGGGTAAAAATAAATATTTTGTTTGTGTTGTTTTTGTACATGTTTTTTTTAGGATTAAAAGTAAAAACACCCTGCACACGGATTTCAAATACAGTTTGTGAGCCACTAGAGGGATTTTATTGCATAGATGAGGAAAGGGGCAGCTGTAGACAAGCTGTAGAACACACAAAATGCAAGCCTGGACAATACATAAAGCAGAAAGGTTGGTGGAATACATCTTCACTATGACATTAATTAATTATAAGTACCACATTTGCAATCTTCAGATTACTGGGATGCAAAACTGGTATTTTTTACTGGATGCTGAATATTTATTTACTCAGCAGCATGTCTTTGTAGGAACAGCTGTTAGTGATGTTGAATGTGCATTGTGTCCAGATGGCACCTACTCCAATGGTTTCCTTCAGATGTGTCAAAAACATACAAAGTGAGTGTGTTGCATGAGACACTAAATATTTATTCTGGTCCTAGAAATCTAAATATTTATTCTGATTAGTAATAAAAGATGCATCAATGACTGAAAAAAAGTAGAACAAAGAAACTTTAAAACACTGTACTATGGATTTAATGTAGTCTTTCTTTTGGGACTTTATTAAGTTTTTTTAACAACCATTTTATCAAAGGGTAAAATTTATCCAAGAATTGTGATAATTCTTGCATACATTTATACAGTATGTTCTGTGATAATCATTTTGCCTACTTTATTTAATACCTGACCATATTAAGGTAAAAACTAAATGAATGAGTTGCATTCTCAAATGCATAGCAGTTAGTTGTGCTATACTGTATAAAGTGTTATTAAAGGGTGATTTGACTTACTCAGGCAAATCAGTAATCTAGAATGACTAAACAGTAAGCCCCCTATATACCTTAACAGCCCTGCAATTACTGTATGCTTCTGTTATTACTTACATAAAACATCATATGTTTTATCTTCCTTTTTACCCAGTTCACTAATTAGCACTGATTTCAGATGTAAATGCAGCTCACAAACTAATGTCCTTTGCTAAATCTGTTAGCAATGTATGATCATCTTTTTTTTCTAGCTACTACTGTATGTGCCAATGTAGCCCACATATGTAACTTTACTTCGACAGATGTGAAGATTTGGGACTTGAAGAAAAAACACCAGGGACAAATTCTTTAGATGTTAAATGTAGAAGGAAAACTCAAGTAGCTCTAAGAGCTGGTATCCTATTTGCAGTGGCTCTAATTGTGCTTATAGCCGAAGTACTCATTATTAAAATAAGATGTGATGAAGCCTCAGTCAGAGGTAAGTGACGTTAATCCATATATAATTTGTATTTGGTATTTAAAACGTTTTATTTATTAGTTTGAAATTGGTTACATGGTATATATTGGTTACATTTATTTCCCATGCTGTCTCTACATCAGGTGATACTGCTGATAACACGAGACTTTCAGACAACCAGAAACATGTTAGTATTGGTTTAGTGTTAAACATAATTATCTAAATACTGTATGTCATAGTAATTTATATATTTAATTACATAAATATAAGTATATATTTAATTAAGTAGAATGGAGTAAGAAACACATAAGATTTTAGCATTCAAATTTCAGCTTCAACTTTAAAATATATATATTTTATATTTAGACCATAAATCTATTTTTTTTACACAAGGAAAGTGATACTTCACGGCTGTTGGTGTGAAAAGAAAGGTAAGAGTCAATGTAAAGAGATTCTTCCTGTTAAAACAATGAAACAATATACTGTATAACAGAGTTTTCATTGTTTTCCTTGTTCTAGGGTTGATATGTGTGCCTTAAGACAAACTCATCATGTGGCTTCTTCAGTTGAAAATGACTGCGGAAAACAATATTTTCACAGGCATGAGTCTGAGTTAGCACCCAATGGATATGGCGTTATGTGAATATGTGTGTTCACATAAAGAAAAGAATGTATTGATGGTAAAGATCATCATGATAAAAGACATTAGGGTACATTTTTCTCAAGGCAGGGTCTTTCTAAATAAGGAAAGGAAGTAAAAAGCCCTGACAGATTTAAAACATTTAAAATTATTATTTGACTTAACAAATAATAACAGAGGTGGGAACAGAGGTGGGAAGTAATGGGTTACATTTACTCCGTTATATTTACTTAAGTAACTTAAAAAAAATGCTAAAAAATATATGTTTCTTACATTTGGTCTGCTGGACACAGTTTATGGTAAAGTGAGACCTTTTGTACATATATGTTCTAATGTTATTTTCTACCTGCTGTTAGTAAACATACATATGTTACCTAGGTATTTGTTTCAAAAGCTTTATGTGGTGAAAAACGTGAAATTAGGAAATTTCTGTCTCTTGTTTATTAATTTGGTATTTTGTAAAGATATTAAGTCAGAATTTGTACATTATTTCATTATATCATTTTGCGTAGGTGGTTACAAAAAAATAGCACTTTGGTTGAACATGATTTAATAGTGGACAGGAGTTCCACATGATTACACCACATTATCTTAAAAACATTGGAGTTAAACCAACTTGAAATATTTGTGTTCATTTAACATGAATAGCTAATTTTGATTAAACATTATTTACATATTTCTATTTACCTTAATTTTTTTTTCTTGTTGAACTTCAACTATTCATGTTATACAAAATGTATTCCTTGATGTTAATCCTATATGTTTACATCGATTTCATTGAATCCCATTTAAGCATGTTACAACTACAGTAGATTATGTAGTACATTATGGTTATACCATACTGAATAGCTGCCCTATTTTCCCATGCTTTGGTGACCCTTAAAGACAACTCCAGAGGCAGTAAAAATGTAATAAATCCTTTTTATCAGGAAACATAACAGGTGTTATACTTTCATAAAACACTAACAATCTAATTCACACATTTAAAAAAAATGAAATGTTGGGTTTAATTAATTTTTTCCTTGTCAAAAAGTTCCACACAAATGTCTTTAGCAAACTCAACTAACATTTGTAAGGGTCTTTACTCACCCAACACTACTGTTACAAGCACTTGAAAAACAATTGGCACTGTTTCAAATGCATTACAGAAATCGAAAAATGGTTAAGATCATCATAATAAAAGACATTAAGGGTAAATTTTTCTCAAGGCATGGTCTTTCTTAATAAAGGAAAGGAAGTAAAAAGCCTTGACATATCTAAAACATTTCAAATTATTATTTGACTTAACTGTGGTCTTTTTAGTTGTGTAACAAACAGAGGTGGGAAGTAATAAGTTACATTTACTCCGTTACATTTACTTAAGTAACTTTTTTAAAGAAAAAATGCTAAAAAAAAATAGATTTCTTACATTTGGTCTGCTGGACACAGTTTATGGTAAAGTGAGACCTTTTGTACATATATGTTCTAATGTTATTTTCTACCTGCTGTCAGTATACTGTTCAAACATACTGTACATATGTTACCTACAGTAAATATTTGTTTTAAAAGCCTTATGTTGTGATTAGGAAATTTCTGTCTCTTTTTCATTAATTTGGTATTTTGTAAAGCTATTTAGTCAGAATTTGTACATTATTTTATCATTTTGTGTGGGTGCTTACATAATTTCTAAAAATAAATACATCTGATATTATGATGAAACAGTTACTTAGTACTAGCACAACTCTTTGATAATATATTTGAGACATGAGACCAAACATGTGATATTGAAAAAAATTATAATAAAGAAGTGCACCTCTCACCGATGTTCCACTGAGATATAATGACCAAAGTGTAAGCAGTGGACAAAAAAAAAAAAAAAAATTAAAGATTATTTTTTTAAGTAAAATATATATAAGTATAAATACCCATCAGAAAGAATGCAATTTAAAAATAAACAAAGGCCACTACACTTGAAGGCATAGAGTAAAAAAAAAATACAGAAGGGCAGGTGTTTTAATACTTTACAAGCCACTTTGTTTATTAATATCAGAATAATTTGTAGTAGTGATCTAGTAAAAATTCTAAACAAAATGTCTTTTTCATTTTATTTTCTTAGTTTTGGGAAAATAATGTACAAGAAAAACTTTTCTATGACTTGCCTGATTGTATTTTACTCACATAGCAACAACTTTAAGAGAAACGTCACTCAGCGTCACATCATTGATGCAATATTATTGGTAATGTCTGATGTGGAGTGTGGAAGAAAAAATTTAAATGGCCCTAATACTGTAGTTTATAATTGCCATTGTTGTGGTAGCTGTAGCACTAGTAATACGTTTTAAAATAAGACATAGGATTGGAAAACATACAGTACAGGTAAATTTCTTGTACTAATCAAACAAAAATATTACATTACAAGAAAATACTAATAAAATTGTTTTCTACTCTGTGCGTTTTAATCAGTGAGGATTCCTGAGATAGAATTAGGTGTAGACACTGGAGAACCTATACAGTAAGTGTAAAACTAACTGTAGAAACAGAAAATTTAACATAAGAATCTATAATTATTTAAAATCTTTCTGTATGAAATGGAATTTAAATTTGTTTTTCCTCTCCAAGGGATCAGCGAGACCATTTCTCCCACACAGGTAAAGGGTCATGCTAGCAACATGTCTTTTTATTAGATCTGAACACAAAATTAAATACAAAGAAATATTTCTGTTTATATTTACTTTTTGGATTTTTATATTATTTAAATTAGGTGCATATTATTTATAAGTCAGTTTTAAAACATGCTGCTGCAATTGTACAGTATAACAATTCAACTACTCCTTTTCATTATTATAATTAATCAACAGTATTGTAATTTTTTTTTTCAATCAATTTCTTAGCAGTAAATGAAAAGCACATCAGGACATACAACTGAAGGGTGAATTCCTCATTGAGGACCTAGAAAGCATTGTCATTATAAAAGAGGAACGATTAAATGCCAAAGGTGATAGACTTTGTGAATGGGTACATCCCTTGTCTGGACATCGCTGCATTCATCAGAGCCATGGTTTCATCACCCAAGCCTGCTCCTTAGTAATACTACCAGTGCTGCATACCACGTTCCTTCAAAGCCTCAAACCTCCTATTTTCTGGATTGCTACAAAGATAATGCAATGACCTCTTTTTGTCTAATCAGAGGAATCATTTACTGTCTGATGACCTGTTTCTTCACTAATCACAGTTATTTTGGTTGTAGTGAGACACAACCCACAGAACACTCACTGAAGTCATTACTTATTTGTGGTTCGAGGAATCCCTCAGAGTGACTAAATATTCCACTGTAGTTAACTGTAAAACAAAGACTGCAAGAAATGAATATATCTTTCTTTAACACAATGATGTTATTCTATGATAAATACTTTAATAACAACAACAACGATGATGATGATGATGATGATGATGATAATAATAATAATAATAATAATAATAAAATTCTTATAAAATTGGTCATTTACACTATCAGCAAGTTTGGCCACAATAAAGGAAAAACACAAGGAAAAACACCTGATATTCCACTGTAAAATATGGAGGAGGATCAGTAATAATTTGGGACTGTTTTGTGGCTTGTGATTCAGGGGATCTTGTGAAGTACTAATATATTTCTGACTTCTGACTTCCCCCAAATTTTCCCCTGTCCCAGTAGCTTTAGGCTTGGCCATAAACAGAGAGTCCACTCTCTCTCTCTCTCTCTCTCTCTCACACACACACACACACACACACACATACACACACACACTCTGTTCTACACAAAAACACTGCTCTGATTCTTTTCAAAGGTAAAGTGCAGGTTAATTTGTTTGTTTGTTTTACTTTACAGCAGTGATTCCGTTAGTATGCACTCACACAAGTGTCATTTCTGATGTTCCTTGCTAATTTTTTTAGACAAAACAGTCTTTCTGTTAATGTGTGTTTATGTGAAATTCAAATAAGAAAGGTTTACTGTGTAATTAAGTCTCATTAGATGGTTAAAAATCCATTTTCTCCCTCAGCCTCTCTTGTGTGTGCATGCGCACACCGTGACACCGAGCCAGTTTATACACTCTCTTTCGGGACGGGAGGGGCTTTACACACACACAGCGTGAAACACTTGAACGGAAACCCTTATCTGTCGAGTAAAAGGTAAAATGCAAGTTAATTTGTTTTATTTTTACTTTATATTTTGTGTAAATTATTTTTATTTATTTATTTTTTTGGGCTGTGGAACGAATAATTTGAGTTTCTATTATTTTTTATGAAGAAAAAATTTGGTTTATGAGTGTTTTGGAATACAAGCCCGCTTCCGGAATGAATTATGCGCGTAATCCAAGGTTCCACTGTAGATGTTATTTAAAAGATCAATGTAGTATAACCTGTAAACTGTGTATATATATATATATATATATATATATACTCAGCAAAAAAAGAAACATCCCTTTTTCAGGACTGTGTATTTCAACAATAATGTAAAAATCCGAATAACTTTACAGATCTTCATTGTACAGTAAAGAGTTTAAACAATGTTTTCCATGCATGTTTAATTAACCATAATTAATCAATTAACATGCACCTGTGGAATGGTCGTTAAGACCTTACGAAAAGTAGGCATTTAAGGTCACAGTTCTAAAAACACAGGACACTAAAGAGACTTGTCTACTGACTGTGAAAAACACCCAAAGAAAGATGCCCAGGGTCCCTGCTCATCTGCGTAAACATGCATTAGGCATGCTGCAGGGAGGCATGAGGACTGCTGATGTGGCTAGGGCGATAAATTGCCATGTCCGCACTGTGAGACGCCCAAGACAGCACTACAGGGAGACAATAAGGACAGCTGATCATTCTCGCAGTGGAAGACCACGTGTAACAACACCTGCACAGGATCGGTACATCCGAATATCACACCTGCGTGACAGGTACAGGATGGCCACAACAACTGCCCGAGTCACACCAGGAACACACAATCCCTCCATCAGTGCTCAGACTGTCCGCAATAGGCAGTCCATGAGGAGGAGATGCACTGCAGTACTTCAAGCAGCTGGTGGCCACACCAGATACTGACTGGTACTTTTGATTTTGAGCCTCCCTTCATTCAGAGACACATTGTGAAACATTTTTAGTTTATGACTTATGGTGTTGACTCTTTTAGTGTTCATACAAATATTTACACATTAAGTTTACTGAAAGTGAAAACAGTTGAAAGTCAGAGGACGTTTCTTTTTTTGCTGAGTATAGTATAGTGTAACTGTGTATACACTGGGTCATCTCTCTGAGGCCACTTGTTAAACTGAACCAGACAAAGTATGAAAACATCCTCTATTCACTTCACTTTTAAACTCATGTTTTTTAGACTGAGATGAGTTACCAAAATTGCCTCAGCAGTAGCTTCATGTTTTTCCTGAAATGGCCACTCAGTTGCCACACGTCTGTTTCCACTGGTCTCATATTGCATGTTCCAATATCTCATTTAGTTTTTTTCTGTATTTCATTTTCTGTTTATATAAGCGGTAACCATGGATTTTCCCCATATTCAACAATAATTAGAGCCACTGTCTTCTTTTTAACTCAGCTATGAAATGGTTTTAAAACAGGAATTATTTTGTGATGCAACAAGGCATGCATTGTTTTCACACTACACCAAAAAAGAAAACCCTTTTTAAAGCAACTCCTGAGAACTTCTCATTTTTAGAACACGTACACCTGATCCAGTGTCATGATTCCTCGGACGGGGTGTGTGTGGCATAGTCGCAGAGGCAAGATGTTGGTTCAGAAATTGTCTTTTATTAAAGTAGAACACCAAAAGCTCTGTTCTCCGAGCACTGGTAGACTTTAATACCTTAGTTAACAAACATAAGGATTTCCCCTCCAACTAGACCAATAAGATACACAACAAAGCTAGACGCCTGACTGAACTTCAGTCAGGCTATTTATAATCAACTTAATTACTTTCCTCCACCAGCATTTCCAGGTGAATGCTTGTCTCACCTGACCGAAGTGCAGTCTGGGAAATAAAGTTTCTCAATAATCTATAACGTAAAACAAACACAACAACCAAAACTTTTGGGCGCTTTGGCGCCCTCTAGGGGCTAACCCTTACATCCAGGTTGAAAGAGAAAACCACAGATTGGCTGAAATGAGCTTCATGTAAACTATAACCCTAAAAAAGTGTTAATGACTAACTATCATATTAGGTTGTAAATAATAAGAATAATATTTTACATTAAGTTTAACGATTAACACATCCAGTTAATTAACATTATCCAGTTAACAACACAGAAAACCACAGGTGTTTTAGGGCTAGCTAACATTATCAGAATTCCAATATCGTTAATTAAATTCTATGAAGTATTCTGGCACATTTCAGTTCTTCATACATACAGTATATTGAAGTGCTACAAATTACGAACTGTTCAATCTTGTGACATGGGGAATTTTTTTGAGGAAGCCAACTAAGATGACCTTTATTTAACCTATATGTCCTTTATTTATTTTATCACTCTGTGTGTCTTTTGTACATCATACGTCACCGCTTTAACAGCCAGACAAATTTCTAGAGCTCTTCTACAGATTCTTGTGTTTACTGAAACACACCCACACTGTTCTGAATATTTATTTTATGCATTTCCTATCTCAAATGCATAACCAGGTGCTTAAACTGCAGCGAAGGTTCTATAATGAAAAAAAAGAGAGAATTCATTATAATTTCAATGAGGACATGTTTAATGTACAATATTCAGTAGGCTACATAAATACATTACTTATAAACCCTGTTATATAATCTTGACAAATTCATTATTTCCATACTTCTTAATTTATGAATAGTTCTGCCCATTTAAAAAGTTACAATAAAATGACCAGTACAGTAAATTAACATATCAATAATCCAGACAGGCAAGGCACATTAAGCAATAAAAAAGATTAAAACAACTGAAGTTTAGCAGTAACAGTGAGCCACATGGTGTGAACATCATGTTTATCAATGAAATTCTGAATCTCTCCTTTTTCCTGTCCTCATGCAGCTCTGTTTTTTAATTTAATTGCTGCTCTAGTGGGAGTTTAGTTTAACTAAAATCTCAAAATATCACACTTCAAAACTTTATTACTTTTTTTTTTTTTTTTTTTTGCTTTACTGAAAGTCTACATAATCATGGGTCGGTTGGAGTTGCAGATTGTTGCAAGAAAAAACAAAAGGTACAGGGACTAAAGGCCTTGATCTATGTACATTGACTGAGACTCAACAGAGTCACTCGCCTGCATATCACCACCCAAGGGAACAGCACTGTTACAGAATGTGTTCTATGAGATGTCACTATGACCTGCTCCGTTAGAATATATAAGGCACTGTAAGATGGGGGGAGGGGGGTATCTCTCTCTTGGAGACGCTGTTTAAATAAACCTCCACTCTTGTTGTGATACTATTTGAAGTCTCCAGAGTTGTTTCCACTACAATAGCCTTATTTACTTGGTTAATCTTACATTTTTTAGAAAGGGAAACCAACCCTGTCTGGCTTCCATTTGCACATGACAGTAAAAATGCAATACCGGGTTTTACCACACATTCAACACACGGGGACGCTGTTTTACGCATTGAGAAAACAAGAGAAAGCAGTCGGCAACAGGTAACCTCATACTCATGCACAATGTGTGAGGTGCACACTCATTTCTTATAAGGGTTTATTACGGGTACCGTGAGTTAAAAGATAACTATGTTTTTAATTTTCTCTACTTGTGTTGTAATACTGAATGTAACAGTATTTACTATATATACACACACACACACACACCCTGTAAACAATACAGAGAGTGTGCAAATTATGTAAGAGGATGGAAAAGTCTGCATTATGTTTGAGGAAAAAAAAGAAAGAAGGTCAATGTTGCAATGGTTTGTGAAAATGTAAAAAATGGTTTCTCCTTTTCAGTCATCTGATTTATGATTGCACATATTTTGTTTTTGTGACGTATTTGTTCATCCCTGACATTCCACCATACTGTACATACCAAGCATTTTACTGTATTCATGTTTTTTGTTTTGGTTTTGATCTTTGTTTGTTTTCATGTTTCTTGTTTCACTTCCTTCACTTTGTTCTTGCCCTTTGCCTAGTATTTAGAATTTGTTTGCTATTATAAAAACCTAAACTATTACTCATCTCCTTGTTGCCACAATAGGTAGATTTAGTATCATGGAAAAACAATTTTGACTCTCAGGCTGTATGTATGTTCAAGGGCATCACTTATGTCAGCAACTTAACCTATTATTCATTGAAGGGTAAAAAGTGTTTACTTCTGATGCTGTGGGCTGTTATGCTGCTTTGACATCACACAGTAAAGGTTGAGTAGTTGAGCAGACTACTCTAATCTGAAGAGTAGAAATTACTTCTAACTTACTAATTATTGTATACTTATTATGATTGTATGCAAAATAATTTCAGGCAGTGAAATTATGTTGGTACTAATTTTGGGTCACATGGTCACACGACCTAGAAAAATGGTGATTTACTAAAAAAAAAAAAAAGCTAATTAATTCACATAATACATAATTAATATTCTCTATTAATTAAACAATTATTAATGAATAAACAAAGCAGTATGCAATAACACATGGCATAGTTATATTTAAGAAGAAATTGGAATAACTGGGGCACGATCCAGGTAAGGACCATTTTTAATTCGTACAGAAATGTGTCAACCTAAAATACCGAATGTTTGTCTAATGTCCGAATATTAAATTAACTTAACCGCGGTTGAATGCGTCACACACACGCACGCACACACAATTAAAAAGCAACCTAAAGGGCAGGAGGAGTATACCTCAGCAACAACAACAACAACATTCTTGGTAAACAGGGCAGATACAGGTGTTTTGTGTTGGGGATTATCACTCTCACATTGCATTCCTCATTAATTTCTGCACTGGCTATGGCTTTGAATTTTATAGATAAAATAATGAACCATGGATATTATATGTTTCTCACAATGAAGTTTATCTGAAGTTAAATGAAACTAATACATTTTAGTGGCGCTTTCCAGAAGTTGCTTAAAACGTTGCGTGGTTTATATGACTACACCATATATACAAAATGCAGTATTATCCTGTTTATGAAAAAAATACTTGTTATACTGTAATATTTATAAATAAATAAACACAGTATGTGTCAATGCTGTCAGTTATTAGCAAATGAGTTTCCTAATTTTCTGTCGTCTCCTGGAGAAACCACCAACATACTGTAAAGCTGATACTGACGCGGTCGTAATTCAGAATTCACTGTGTTGCGCAGATAAAACACCACCGTACTTTCTGTTTCGCAAAGCTCAGTCTTTTACCTCCACCGCCCCTCCCTGAAAGAGCACAGGATTTGTAACGTAGTGGGCGTGGCCATCTTCAAACGTATTTTAAAAGATGGCAATTTTCCATTTATACATACAGTACAGCTTCTGGCCTTTATCATGAGGACACAGGTAAAGTTTCTTTTGAAAATTCTTGCATGAAGTTTATATTTATATAAGCAACACCACAATGTACAAGCAGTGTAGGTGCACAAGCTGATGTGCTGTGTGAAGACTAAGAGACTCACTGATTTATAGAAAGAGTAAACCAGCATATATTCATGTAAAAAGCAAATTCATATGCGTACTATAGCACTGTCAAACTGGTCAGTTTATTAGCTTTAGAAGCAGAGGGAGGATTAACAGTGGCCTGCGACTGATTTTTCTTGCTGCCAGCCAGATGTGTTTTTTTTTCTTTTTTTTTTGTAATAATTAATATATATATATATATATATATATATATATATATATATATACATTAATTATATATATATATATATATATATATATATATATATATATATATATATATATACATTAATTTTATATATATATATATATATATATAAATTATTACTATATATATATATATAATTTTCTTATATGAAACTCCTTGTACTAAAGTGATGATTGAATGCAAATGGAATTGGCATTTAAGCAGATAATTAAATGTTAATAATAGCAATACTAATCTGTTCATAAGTCTGTTAGTCGTGGCTGGCATCCGCCAAATTTTCTCCGCGCCTCCGCCCCTCCCCAGAGCAGCAAGGCGTTTGTTAGACATGTTAGGATGGACAGAAACGGCCAGGTGGAACAGAAAGCGAAAGGGCACGCAAAAAGAAAGTACGTCAAGAAGGAGCAACAAAATGTTGCAAAATTACGGATCTATTCACCGCAGGTCAATTTCATCTGTATATTATCCTTATTGTAAGTATTGAACTGCTAGCACATATTAGATATATCGCCCTTACTATCGTAACTTAAAATACCATATGCTAAGAGACGAATCATTTTGTTATCAAATCATTCGTATTATTTTATTTGTTTCATTTGGATATCTAAGTCATTTAAAATAAATAAGATAACTAACTATCTAACTAACTAACTAACTAACTAACTAACGAACGAACTAACTAACTAACTAACTAAATATTTAGCGTCTGAACAATCTAATTACAATGTGTTAAACAGATTCATCTCGCACACTGCTAATCACAACACTCGGACAGTCACAACACTTGGACACAATAAAAAAAAAAAAGTGGTGACAATCTTATATTGAACGATGCGCACGGAGGTTGACTAGACGCGCTAGACGCTGTAGCGACCCATTGTGGGGAGAAGCCGAAAGACCAGCAACATATTTATCTACAGTATATAATAACAGGGAAAATAAGGATGTCTGTTGTTTTCTAAACTTATTTGGGTGAATATAATGGCCTGGGCGTGGAATTTCCTGGCCTGAAATTGTGTCCCAGCCCGGACCTACAATTATCCAAAGAGGGAAATACATGTCAACATTTACACTGGCATTTTTTATATTTAGAAGAACACTCGAAGAATACTAAATTTGACTTCATGAAAGATTCCCCATTATACATGTAGCACAATCCCACTTTATAGTTGGTATCTTTTTTCTTTTCCCTTTTATTTTCTTCTCCCCCTTTTTTGTATCAATAATGATAATTCTTTGACTGCAATTTTCCACTTATTAATTAATTCATTCTTCTTCTTCTTCTTCTTCCTAGTATTAGTATTAGTTGTATTAGTAATGCTGTGATTATTATTATTATTATTATTATTACCACCCTTGCTTTTTGCTTTCTTTCTCTTGCAGTAGTTCTCATCAGTAGTTTCACCTATTTATTTTTAAATCTATTTATTTCTGTTGTTATTTTGTGACTTGATTCTGAGTTTTGGCATTATGAATGAGCACACACACACACACACACACACACTCAGTGCCAGTGGCTAATGCACTTTGGTGGATAACATCTGATTTTCCTTTTATTCATCTGTTTCTATTTGGACCCGAGTTCCTCTCTGCCTTCAAAATTCTCTTTCTTCCAGGGCTCCTTCATGACTGCTGCTACATCTCAGTAGTCGCATTGCACCTCCAGGGTTAAGGGATTTATTCCCACTTTGGGTTGCATTCTATCCCCTTTCATTGGCACCCTGCCTTGTGCCCTTGGGCGTTTTCTCACTCGGAACGGTTGTTCCGTTCCATTCCCGCGAGTCTCCTGGGATAGGCTGCAGGCCCCCGCAACCCTGTATAGAGAATATAGCAGTATAGACGATGAGTAAAAGAGAGAAATATTGTAATTTTCTCTGTTGTGTGTAAATAATTTTACTGCCCTTAAGGCTGCATGGTGGATGGTGGGGGGGTCTGTTTTTAATTAAAATTATTCACAGGCACAACAACCTAATTATGAAAGTCCCTGTAGGTTAGCAAAGTCCCTAGATCAAATTTTATTGTTGTGTGTAGTCCTGAGTGGGCAAAAGTCGGTCAGAAATGTTACTTATCAGCTTAGCCTATTCTTCTCAACTATAGGAGCTCCCTTCTAGTTACCAGAGTGATGTTAAAGCAGCTCATCAGCTTAGCCTATTCTTTTCAACTATAGGAGCTCCCTTCCAGTTACCAGAGTGATGTCAAAGCAACTCATCAGCTTAGCCTATTCTTCTCAACTATGAGCTCATTTCCAGTTACCAGAGTGATGTCAAAGCAGCTCATCAGCTTAGCGTATTCTTCTCAACTATGTGTGATGCGCAGATAAAGGCATCTCTACTTTCTGTTTCACAATGATCAAAGTCTTTTACTGCAGCAATGCCATCCTGACAGCTTGTTTTAAAACGCAGTAGTGGGCGTGGCCATCTCCAAACAATCATATTTTAATGAGACAGTACTTTTCCAACCCTGATCAAGACATTGATGATGCACAATTGGAGAGAGATTTCTCAAACGCGTCAGCCGTGACAATGCTTTAAATTTATGCCAAAAAGTGGTTAATAACTTTGTGTGACATCATGTTGAGTGACATTATGTTCAATAACATCACACTGAGTGACATCATTGTGTGATGATTTTTTTTACCAGCATCTGAGGCATTTTGAAAGTCTTGACATAATATAACACAAGCACTATGACATCATTGTCATTGCTATGATGTGCTGATTGTGTGTAATTTTGTGAGTGTGTATTAAAGGGCTCTCTTGTTTGTCTAAGGATTAATATTTGATCCTAATAAAGATGTAAAATATGTTGTAATATATGTTTTTTAGAGCAATTTTAAAGTTGTTTCAGTTTATAATGTAACTGTATTTGGTGCTTTACTGGAAACTGATTAATTTGTTGTTATTTATTTATGACTGAAATTCTTTAAAAAAATGTCTGCTTTTCTTTTTCAGATTGTTAAACAATTCTGAATGCGTGACACAAATTCATGTTTCATTCAAAGTTTAATGCAGTCGTAAAATGATTCATGAGCTGCACGGCCTATGTCAAGTCAACAAGAACCTGAGCAGGATGACCTTCGATGGGAAAGTGGTTTGATTGGAAACATTAACTGAACACAAAGAAGTATATGAAGTGTGAGGATGAAACTTTAATTTCTGCTTTATGAAGACACCTCGTCGACTGTTTCACAATGATTTCTACTTTAAGGTTTACTTTCATTATTGCTGCTATTTTCTTCCTGAAACTTGAACTGTGTTTCTGCCCTTCTGGACAAGCTGAATATGAGAATAATGGAGGATGCTGTTACCTGTGTGAACCTGGTAAATGAGATTTAATACTGAATTATGGTCTTAAATAGGGTCTTTAAAAAGTTCAAATTTACCATATACTAAAAGAGATAACCGGTAATGAGCTTCCATTAAAATAAATTATTGTTCAGCTCATCTCTAATATATTCATAGGAAACCACATTTATATACATCGCACTGAATTTACCAGCACAAAATGTGTGCCATGTGTTGACTCAACTTACATTGAAGACCTCAACAGTCTTTTAATATGCAAAACTTGTACAGTGTGTGAGGCAGGCAAGTATGTTCTTTGAGAAAAATTTATGTTTATACAAACCCGATTCCAAAAAAGTTGGGACACTGTACAAATTGTGAATAAAAACAGAATGCAATGAAGTGGAAGTTTTGAATTTCAATATTGTATTGAGAATAGAATATAAATAACATATCAAATGTTAAAAGTGAGACATTTTAAAATGTCATGCCAAATATTGGCTCATTTTGGATTTCATGAGAGCTACACATTCCAAAAAAGTTGGGACAGGTAGCAATAAGAGGCCAGAAAAGTTAAATGTACATATAAGAATCAGCTGGAGGACCAATTTGCAACTTATTAGGTCAATTGCCAAAATGATTGGGTATAAAAAAGAGCCTCTCAGAATTGCAGTGTCTCTCAGAAGTCAAGATGGGAAGAGGATCATTAATTCCCCCAATGCTGCAGCGAAAAATATTGGCGCAGTATCAGAAAGAAGTTTCTCAGAGAAAAATTGCAAAGAGTTTAAAGAGTTTGCACATCATCTGCAGTACATAATATCATCCAAAGATTTAGAGAATCTGGAACAATCTCTGTGCGTAAGGGTCAAGGCCGGAAGACCATACTGGATGCCCGTGATGTTTGGGCCCTTAGACGGCACTGCATCACATACAGGAATGGTATTGTAATGGAAATCACACCAAAAATATGGGCTCAGGAATACTTCCAGAAAACATTGTCAATAAACACAATCCACCGTGCCATTCGCCGTTACCGGCTAAAACTCTATTAGTCAAAAAAGAAGCCATATCTACACATGATCCAGAAGCACAGGCGCTTTTTCCAGGCCAAGGCTCATTTAAAATGGACTGTGGCTAAGTGAAAAACTGTTCTGTGGTCAGACGAATCAAAATTTGAAATTATTTTTGGGAAATTATTTTTGTTATCAGCGCCCAGTTCAGAAGCCTGCATCTCTGATGGTATGGGGTTGCATAAGTGCATGTGGCAGGGGCAGCTTACACATCTAGAAAGGCACCATCAATGCTAAAAGGTATATCCAAGTTCTAGAACAAAATATGCTCCCATCCAGACGTTGTCTCTTTCCGGGAAGACCTTGCATTTTCCAACATGACAGTGCCAGACAAAATACTGGATCAATTACAACATCATGGCTGCGTAGGAGAAGGATTCAGGTACTGAAATGGCCAGCCTGCAGTCCAGATCTTTCACCCATAGTCATAAAGAGGAAGATGCGACAAAGAAGACCTAAGACAGTTGAACAAATAGAGACTTGTATTAGACAAGAATGAGACAACATTCCTATTCCTAAACTTGAACAACTTGTCTTCTCAGCCCCCAGACGTTTGCAAACTGTTATTAAAAGGAGAGGGGATTCCACACAGTGGTAAACATGGCCTTGTCCCAACTTTTTTGAGATGTGTTGATTCCATGAAATTTAAAATCAACTTATTTTTCCCTTAAAATGATACATTATCTCAGTTTAAACATGTGCACAGTGTCCTAACTTTTTTGGAATCAGGTTTATATAAAGAATTGTATTATGTATCCACAGTATTGATTAATATAATTAAATGTTCTTTATTGTGTTATTTTTGCACAATTTCATAGGATTAAAAGTGAAATATGCCTGTACACAAACTTCAGATACAGTTTGTGAACCACTGGAGGGATTTTATTGTGTTCATGAGAACATGGGCAGCTGCATATACGCTGTAGAACACACAAAATGCAAACCTGGACAATACATAAAGCAGAAAGGTTGGTGTAACATATCTTCATTATGATGTGAAACTTCCCAGGAGCATTTTTCACCAATCTTTTACATACTGCCTTTGCAGGAAAATAGGATTTTTTATATAGGAATATTTATTTGCTCCCAATATTTATTCAAGACTATTTATTGTCTTTGCAGGAACTGCGGTTAAAGATGCTGAATGTGCAGTCTGTCCAGATGGTACCTACTCCAGTGGTTCCCTTCAAATTTGTAAACAACATACAAAGTGAGTGTTCGGTTGTCCTGAATTAGAAAATGAATCGTCGAATAATTATTCTGATCAGTGAATGAAGATTGCAACAGTAACTAAAAAAGAAACTCTAAAACATTGTAATAGATATGTTTTAAATGTATTCTCCAAGTGTCTTGCTGCTAAACATCAAAGTAAAAATGACACATTTTGTACAACAACTGTTGCTATTGTATAAGCAATCATACATGTCGGGATCATACGTGTCTGTTAATCTATAGCTAAGATGCAGAAGTATTTATTATTTTGTTTCTTATGATTTAAGCTATAATTATTCTGTGTAACATTTATGAAGTATGAAGCCCACCTTTTTCCATGTATCTCCATTATAAAATATAAATAAAATAAAATATTGAAGCATTAAAATAAAACAGTAACAAATAGTTACTTTTTACTTAATATAGGCAGCAGATTTATTATAAAAAATTAGAAATTAAATGATGTCATTAATGCTTACACACATTCTTTGCTAAAAGAGCATTCTTTGCTATGTTTACCTTGTCCAGCTAAAATAAGACACATACACCACACTTTACTTTGACAGATGCCAGGATAAAGGTCTTGAAGAAATAACACCAGGAACAAGTTCTGCTGATGTTAAATGTGGAAAAAACCCTCCAGTAACTCAAAAGATTGCACCCATAGTTTTAGTGGTGGTCATCGTTTTGGTTCTAGCTGAAGCACTGATTTCACAGAGAAGACCTTTCTTCGGGTACATGTCATTTTAATCTTATGTTTTTTTTTTTTTTTTATTGTTCTGATTGTTAAATGTTTTATGTTTAAAAGCAACAACTTTGTTAATAGTTGTTTTCTCAAACTGTCCCTTCTCAGCTACCAGCTAATGAGGTTTTAATTCAGACATGTAAGTATTGCTTTAATAATTCAAAAAGTATTTTAAGTAAGTTATAGTAAGAAAGACAAAATCATTGAAGGGAAATATTATCAGTGGCAAAAATCACTTGGCAGCAATAATCTCAACTAGGCTATTCCTATAGCTGTGGATCAGACCTGCACATCGTTCAGGAAGAATTTTAGCCCATTCCTCCTGTCGAAACTGATTTTTCTCTCTCATATTCTCAGCATGTCTCATGTGTTTGACTGTCTTTAAGTCATTCCATAGCATCTCAATTGTGTTGAGGTCTGGGCTCAGACTTGGCCACTCCAAAAGGCGGATTTTGTTTCTCTGAAGCCATTCTGTTGTGGACTTGCTCTGGTGTTTTAAGTTATTAACCTGTTACGTCACCCCACATTCTTACATTTTCCAGAAAAAATATTTTATACGTTTGGGAGCTTATTTTCCCCTCTGTTACTGCAAGCAGGAAAGCAGGTCCAAATCATTATGTTTCCTTCACCATACTTTTACCGTTTGGGATAATGACAGTATGCAGTACCCTCTTTACGTCAGATGTAGTGCTGAGGGTTCTTTTTAAAAAGCTCAATCTTACTTTTATCAGTGCACAAAATATTTTGCCAATACCATTGTGGAGTGTCACTGTGCTCTTTTTCACAAACTTCAGGCATGCAGCAATGTTCTTTTTAGGCCCACATCATGATGTTTCCTCCACCATACTTCAATCTTAGTTTCAACAGTGCACAAAACATTTAGCCAATACCCAGGGCTCGATTTGAGGGGGGATGTGGGTGAATGGCATCCTGCCTGTTGAAAAAAATGTGGGTGAATGTCATCCTGCCTGTTGAAAAAAATATATACCATCCCCTTTGTAAAACCATTATCCCCTGTACCATCCCCTTCAGATTTATAATGCAGGGTATTATGCCGCATTTGTCATGTATTTTATATTCGTCATGAAAATTAAATATTAAAACTCTCTATGTATGATCATCTTCAAACTAATTAGTTTGTATTTTGCACTGGCCAAGAGAACAGTTCAAGCACAGCTTTTGACAATTACATTTTGTTAATAAAACTGTTCTTAACAATTTGACTACTGCCAGTACCACTGTATAGAGTCATAGCAAACTCCAGGCATGCAGCAATGTTGTTTTTAGTAAGTTTTGAGTTTTTTGTTAACTGGACGCCCACTTTTTGGTTGAGTAATTGTTTAAAATCACTTTGTACAAAGTGTACATTGGCGGGAATTAACAGGTTACAGTGAGCATAGCACTAGGGTAAGGGCGCTTGCATGCCACACAATCAAAGGGGTATGTTTCTTACTATGGCGTACCGCTTCTATTATTTCTATTACTTCTAAAAGTAATCTCTTAACTCATGCTCTTGTCATCTCTTTTCTCTCATGTTTTTCCCCTTTGCCAGCATGGCCATGTTACACTAAAACCCCCTTTTTTTTCGGCAAGCCATGGCTTACATTAGTGTATTCTTCTTGTGTGGAGCAAACTCAAAGTTTGAGTGGTTTTAAATCAGTCAAAATAGTTCTAATCCACACCTCCAAACTCATTTCTTAACAAGACTACAGGTACAGTATGCTAACACCTGACTCCAAGAATTCACATACTTTTGTCACTAGCACTATGTGGTTTTTATAGTTGTTCCCAATACAAACATGTAAGATCAGAATGAAGGAGAATAGGGGCGGTGATAGAGTTTACAACGTATGGGGTACAAATCCATTTGAGGGTACACAAGCACATATAATCACTTACACACACCCACGCACACACACACACACACACACACACACACACACACACACACTATACTTGACTTGACTTGACTTGATTTGACTTACAGGCAATTTGGAAACACCAAGGAACCTGCGTACCCAAGCATGGGCAAATTCCAGGCACATGTGTGAAGTGGGAATCAAACTGCTTCAACTGAGGCCAACTGAACACACCAAACTCTGACACAACCTCTTAACCTCTCAAGACAAAGAAGTAAAGGCAACAAACCAACAGGGAAGCAAGACAGGCAGCATCAGTTTTAATATACATATCTGCACTTAGATTTCGATGCATGCTATCAAATTATGCTACCTATAACTGCTATAAAATTATGCTATCAAATTGTTATCAAATCTATGCATGCTATCAAATTATGCTACCTATAATTTTTTTGCTACTTAACACTTCACCACAAAGACTGACAAGCTTGGGAATTGTTGCATTCGTTTGATTGATTATGTACTGGGAGCAATAAAACACGTGTGTACGCTGTGTAAAGCAAAAAAAGTCTTTCTCTCTCCCTCTCTGTATCAGCCTACACTTTGTAATTGGGCTAGTGATGGGTCGTTCATGAACGATTCCTTCTTTTTGAACAAATCTTTAACGTGACTCAGTTCATTGTATCGTAGAGTAGTTAATAAATTCTTGTTTCTTTATAAAGAACTGTTGTCTTGCTCATGTAATTTAAAGTTTAAACATTTACCCAGATCTTACGTTACCTTGCTCATAAATATAAAAGACCAGATTTTGTATTATCATCATTGGCCATGGGATAAACAGAATTGGTAAGATACACTAAATCATGCCGGTGGACAGATAGAGGATAAAGTTTATGCTATAAGTTGTAAATCAGTTAATTAAATTAACCCGAATCTTTTCAGATTTGATTTATCTCTGACAAGAGCTAAAATCCTACAAACTGTACATTCAATAAATGATCAATACATGTTTTTATTTTATTATTAGAGATACTTATTGTGTAAATCTGTGTAATGTGCGGTGAAATATCTATATGAAGTAACATAAAAATTGTAAATATATGTATGTTGAATTAAAAAAAATTTCCCATATACTGTATAATTATATCATTTGCATACTAGAACTAATATTAACATCTGCACATATTTTGATTTTACACTTTAAAGGGTTCATTTGAGTCCAAGTGGACTTAAATTAACAGCACACAGTATTTATATAACATTTAATGTTAATTGAACACCAGGACTTTTGCTGCAAAACTTCGTAAGAAAATAAACATTGCAGTACTAAATTATGTTATTTTTAGGTAATCATGTGTACACTTACCATCCATTTATTAGGAACACATACACATTTATGTCGCCTATGATCAACCAATCATGTGGCAGAGATGTTATGCAAAACAAATCAATACATTTTGATTATTTTAGAAAATGCTGATATTCTAATTTCACACAAAACAGTCTCTAGAGTTTACACAGAATCATGTGGCAAACATTAAACAGACCATGAGCAACTGTTGTGTGGGTGGAAACACATGGCCAAGGGAGGGTGGATGAATAAGTACTGTATATTTGTAAAGTTTCATTCGCCACAGCCCATGGTTTTATTATTAGCTACTCACAGAGTAAATCTCATTCAACAAACTTCCTTGCATTTTAATAAATATAGTACTAAATATAGCCTATGTAATGATGACAAAGTAAAATAATTCTTGTAGTCTACATTAGCAAAATTCTCATAACATTGTCGCTGATGTACAGACTTTACTTGTCTTAAGAAAATTCAAACAATAAAAGTTATTGAAATAAAATAATTAAATGTTCTATTAAAAATATTAATGAAAATGCAAAGTGATAATACGCAAAGTCATACACCACCATGCAACATTAACAGTTACAACATTCATTTATTTATTTCAAATATATATGTTTATAATATTAATATTATCCGTATTTCAGTCGGACAGTAATTTGCTGACGGTCCCTAACTTGCGCAGTAGTCCCTCTTTAAGGGGGGGAGGGGGGGTTGTGTTGGGCGTGGGGCGCTGTGGTAAAAGACTGAACCTTGTGAAACTGAGCACACACGGAAATTTTTATCTGCGCAACACACGGATTTACGTAACTATCAAACAGCAGCTTCTAGGGGAAAAAACAACCGCGTCAGTATCAGCTTTATGTCAGGGCCTCTCGAGATGACGTCAAAAAGTAGGAACGTTATTTACTAATAACTGACAGTGCTTAAATATTGTATTTATATCTAAAGTTTATATAACTCATTTTGTATATATACAGTCGTAGCCAAAAGTTTTGAGAATTACATAAATATTGGAAATTGGAAAAGTTGCTGCTTAAGTTTTTATAATAGCAATTTGCATATACTCCAGAATGTTCTGAAGAGTAATCAGATGAATTGCATAGTCCTTCTTTGCCATGAAAATTAACTTAATCCCAAAAAACCTCTCCACTGCATTTCATTGCTGTCATTAAAGGACCTGCTGAGATCATTTCAGTAATCGTCATGTTAACTCAGGTGAGAATGTTGACGAGCACAGGGCTGGAGATCACTATGTCAGGCTAATTGGGTTAGAATGGCAGACTTGACATGTTAAAAGGAGAGTGATGCTTGAAATCATTGTTCTTCCATTGTTAACCATGGTGACCTGCAAAGAAACGCGTGCAGCCATCATTGCGTTGCATAAAAATGGCTTCACAGGCAAGGATATTGTGGCTACTAAGATTGCACCTAAATCAACAATTTATAGGATCATCAAGAACTTCAAGGAAAGAGGTTAAATTCTTGTTAAGAAGACTTCAGGGTGTCCAAGAAAGTCCAGCAAGCGCCAGGATCGTCTCCTAAAGAGGATTCAGCTGCAGGATCGGAATGTCACCAGTGCAGAGCTTGCTCAGTATGCGTATGAAGTGCTTGTAATCATATTTCAGTACATCACAGAAACAACTGAAACAAAGATCTAAAAGCAGTTTAGCAGCAATATTTGTACATTGTACAACTAATATTTGTGTCATTTTCAAAACTTTTGGCCACGACTGTACAGACAGATACTGAATTTTATTTTATACTGTATGATGAAGTCACTTAAATTGGGCGATGTTTTTAAGCAAATTCTGTAAAGGCATGATAAATCGACAATAGGCATTCTGCATCATTTTTCTCTATTGCATGAATACGAAAGTAACTCTTTAAATTCAAATCCATTTGCAAAATGCCATTGCCAGTGCAGAAATGAATGAGGAATGTAAAGAGAGGCTGGAAACCCCCAAACACAAAACAACTGTACCTGCCCTGTTTACCAAGAATATTGCTGTAGTTGCTGAGTTATATAAACTCCTCCTAATTTCTGGGCTGCTTTTGATTGTGTGTGTGTGTGTGTGGGATTGGACTGGACGGACCAACCTTTGGTCTCCGCAGAGACAAGCGAGCCTTGAGTGCCGTCTATGATCCTGTCACAAGTTTACTGGTGTATAATTTGTGATTAGTGTTTATAAATTCTCCTGCCAATGGTCATAATGTTATGCCTGATCGGTGTACAGGATTAGTGATTATCCTTTAAAGGATCAGCTTTTAAAACCTACATAAGGTGGTCCTAAAGTACAAAACAAAGCAATTTTTTCAGGAAAACAACAATGACATTTCACAAACCACAACCACACAAAAACATTATATATATATATATATATATATATATATATATATATAAAATGGGGTTGATTTAATTAGTGGATATTTTATATACAGTACTTTAAAGTAATTTGTGACACCCTGTCAACGCAGCATTAAAATGTGCCTTAAATTTAAAACATTTTCTCACATCACACAGCAATACACTGTATAATATGCCATGAAATTGTTGGGGCACCTGAAGTCCTTCACAATTTTCCTGGCCTTGGTCCAGCACAGCTTGCTGTAGATTGAGTGCAGGTCAGGGAGCTCAGTGCAAATGATTCGCTCACCACCCTCTGTAGAGTTATCTTATTCCATCTTATCAGTGTCCTCCATGTAATTTACTCGGGATTGGACTGAGTTCCTTGAAGAATTCACATACTGTGAATTCACTTAATAAGGCACGCCATTTTCATTGAAAAAAGGCATGTTGGGAGGAAGAACCAGGGCACTTTAGTTCATAATAAACCACTTAACCATGAACATTTACCACGACAGAGATGCAGGTCAGGCTAACTCTGACTTGACTTGGTTGTGTTTCATGAAAGGTTTTTGTGCTTTGGGAAATATTTTTATATTTTGTGATTTTATTTGATTTTTTTGCATTTTGTAAAATATTTTTGACTTTTGTGAAATGTCGTGTTTTAGTAAATGTCTTTGTGCTTTTCAAAGGTTTAAAAAAAAAGCCTATAGAATAACTGCAGACAGCAGTCACAACTGAAGCTACAAGTGAGGCCACCAAGTACATATCCTTTGTGATTTTATCTTGTGTTTATTTTTCCATGAAGATAAATTATTTGTAAATACTGGTGTGAGTAGTACCGTTGCAGTTAGAAGTAAGACAGAATTCCTACTTGTTAGGTTAGACTAGTCTTCTCAACTATGAGCTCTTTTACACAGTGATAAAGCAGCATGACTGCTCACAGCATCAGAATTAAACACTTCTTACCCTTAAATGAATAATGAGTTTTGCTGTAGACAAGTGATGCCCTTGAACATACAGACAGTCCGAGAGTCAAAATCGATCAGAAATCAAGTGACTGGAAATGTGGCCAATATGGTGTATATGAGTTGTAGTCCAATACTGTATGTTCATATTTGTGGGCAGCAGTGCATTGTGGGAAATGAAGTTCAGTGCAGTTTGGCAGTTTTATGAAGTGATTGGTTAGTAACATTGACTGATTGATAAATTAACATTTAATTATCATTCTTAATTTGAGTTTTCTTTTGGTTATCAGAGTTTGCATTAGCTACATTATATACAGTCAAAACAGCTGACAGGGTTAAGCCTTAAATACTTTTTCTTTTTATGATGCATTCACATTTCTTTATACTTTGTTACATCAAGCTCCTGCGACTGTGTGAACATAAATGGAGTTCATATTTTTTTTAAACCACTGTACTTGATTATTTTCTAGAAACAACTTACAGGTATGTATTTATGACTGATGTTCTTTTCTAAAATGTCTGCTTTACATTTCAGATACTTCAACAACAAACCTGACTGACTGACAAAAATTCAAAATGTCTCATGAAATTGTAAAATGATTCATAAGGTGCATCAGCAACTCTTTCCAGAAATCTATTTTTGAAGTAAACCAAAACCTAAGCTGGGTGAAACTTGACTGAAAACAGATGACCTAAACACAAAGCAGTGTGTCAGGACATGAAGTGTGGGGATGAAACATGAAACATTATGAAAACCTCCATTCAGCACTTTCACAATGATTTCTATTTTGGAGCATACTTTTACTGTTGCTATGATTTTCTTTCTCAATTTTGAACTGTATTGCTGCCCGTGTGGACGAGCTGAATATGAGACAAGTGGAGAATGCTGTCCCATGTGTTCACCTGGTAATGATATTCTATTTAGAATAACCATCTACAAATGTATGAATATATTAGGGCAAGTGCAAATTTACTACATACTAAAATGATAACAGTTTCCATTGCAATTAAAAGTAAATTATTGTTTCTTATCTCTTATATATTTATAGGTAACCGAGTTTATAGACATTGCACTGAATTCACCAGCACAACCTGCATGCCATGTGTTGACTTGACTTACACTGATGAGCCCAATGGTCTTTCAAAGTGCATTAGCTGTACAATGTGTGATACGGGTGCAGGTCTGTGTTTGTAAAAAAAAAATATTTTTTTAATGTAAAAACAATGCATTATCTACAGTATACATAATGTTTATTAAGGGTTAAAAAATATTTTTGGTATATTATTTTTTTGTACATGTTTTTATAGGATTAAGAGTTAAAACACCCTGCACACGAATTTCAAACACAGTTTGTGAGCCACTAGAGGATTTTTATTGCATAGATGAGGAAAGGGGCAGGTGTAGACAAGCTGTAGAACACACAAAATGCAAGCCTGGACAATACATAAAGCAGAAAGGTTGGTGTTATACATCTTCACTATGACATGAATTAAATATGAGTACCGCATTTGCAATCTACTGGGATGCAGGAACTGGTATTTTTTTACTGGTTGCTAAATATTTATTTACTCGGTGGCATGTCTTTGCAGGAACAGCAGTTAGTGATGTTGAATGTGCAGTTTGTCCAGATGGCACCTACTCCAATGGCTCCCTTCAGATTTGTCAACTTCATACAAAGTGAGTGTTTACTTATCCTGAGAGACTAAATGATTATTCTCGTTAGTGAGAGAAGATCCAGCAATAATAATAATAATAATAAAAATGGATATAATGTAGTCTTCCTTTTGAGACTTGGAGATTTATTTTACAACTTTTTTTTAACAAAGAGTACATTTTATCCAAGCATTGTCATAATTCTTATATACATTTATTAAGCAAATGTTTGCTTAATTTGTTTCATAAGTGATCTTTTTAAAAGTCACAACAAAATAAAAAAGAGTTTAATTTTAAAATTCATACAGTAGCAAATGGTCACTAAAGTGTAATTCAATGGCTGATTTACATGCTGCTGTATGATTTTTTTTATTCTGCTAATTAGGGATGTTTTGCCTACATTGCATTAATTAAATTAATATCTTACAGCCAAATTGGTAATTTGTAATGGTATTTAAAGGTCAAACGGTAATGTTATGTACACGTGCACATTTACAGTATGCACTTATGCTTCAGTTACTGCCTACATCAAACATCAGATAACCTCTATCTAAAGTTCACCCAAAAACATACTGATTTTTATTGTTTCAAAGTAAATACAGCTCATAAACTTCATGTTCTAAATCTGTTAGTACAGCATGATCATCTTTTCCAGCTAAGACGTACACCACACATTAAAATTTATTTTGATAGGTGTGAAGATTTGGGACTTCAAGAAAAGAGAAGAGGAACAAATTCCTTTGATGTTGAATGTGGACCAAAAGCTCCAGTAGCTCTAATAAATGTGATCATAGTTATAGGAGTGTCAATAGTTTTGGTTGTACCTGTTCTTTATAAAAAGATTTACAAAACATCTACCTAGAGGTAAGTTTTATATGTGGCTTTTAAAATATTTAATTTTTTTTATTGGAAACTTTAATAATATTTGTTTGCCAAACTGTTTTCAAACCAGGTTGTCCTGCTAAGAAGATACGACTTTTGGGCAACCAGACAAATGTAAGCATTGTTTTAGTGTTACAGTATAGGAAATAATCAAGTGATCTTCATACCATTTTAATATAGAATATTCAGATAGTATGCATTAAAACTGAGAAATAAATATTTTTGCTAAAAAATGTTTTGTTTTACAAGGAAAGACATACTTCACAGAGCGTGACAAGGTAAGAGTCAATATAAAGATATGCTGTAAGAACTATGAAATAGTATAATTCCTGTAAACCTGAAGGCAGAACTGTGCAAAATATATGTGATATGTGGGATGTGTGTTTGGAAAGAAAGACCACAGTTATTGCATAACTTATACAGTAAGTAGTAATATCTTTATTTAAAACACCAATTTAGTGCACCAATTTTATTTTTCTTCAATGACAGGATCCTCAAATCTGGCAAAGTTTTGATTCATGTAATTTTTCTCCACAGTGGACATCCGGCTTCTCCAGTTGAAAATGACTGTGGAAAACAATATTGTAAACACCTACTGCATATGGTGTTACATGAATACATGAGTACTGGAAAGAAGATGCACGGATGGTAATGACGCTAAACAATGTGATTGTCCTGTATGCTACGGTAAAGACATTAAGGAACATTTACCTCAATGCAGGGATGTAGCCACTTTCTTCATTAAAGAAAGGGTATATTTTAGATTATTAGTGTGTAATTAATACAAGCAAAGATTTGTTGTGGTTGTGTGGGACATGTTGGAACGTACAGACCAGCTGTATTGACCTGTTTCAATCTGATCACTGTTTGTCTGGTGGTTGCCATATTTAAGACCATCATGTTTGGCCAATGGACCAAAGCATCTGAAAATAGATGCACCAACCCCCAAAATCTAACAATCGCAGACATCTCCATTTAATCGATAGTCCGTCTTCATACACTGAGAAAAATCTGAGCGCGCAATACCCTGCTGGCTAGATAGATATAAATTAATTCGGGTAAGTAAAAAACAGTTTAAACTCATATCTTTTAGAAATAGAGAAAAAAAAACTTTTAATCATGTTACTTGCCAGTTCATACTGAACATTGAACTGTGTATCCTGGGTAGATATGTAGATATGGCCAGTAACAGACTGCATCACACATAAAATATGCCACGTCTAGAAAAAGCTCTGTTTATCGTATGTAGCATCCACATAGGTAGTGTTCTCATGTATAGCTAAAATAACTATCCTGCAAACTTATCTAATATTAAGTGGCTGCTGAAAAAACATTTAACTGATAATTGTCTTGTTGCAATTGAAACATATAATAGTTTTTTTTAGCTGCTGTCATGATGTCCCACAGTGCAACACATTAAACACATATTGATCCCAAGCACAGACTCCAATTCCATTCAATTCTACTTTATTTATATAGCGCTTTTAACAATGGCCATTGTTGCAAAGAAGCTTTACAAAATAAAAAGAAATATGGAAATGAATTCCAGTTCCATTAATATGGCAGTGTTTATATACTGCCAGTGTAAGCATGGCAGTATATTCAGTCATAAACATGGCAGTTTGGTCAAACAGTAATGTCAGATGAAACTGATCAAAACAAAACAGACCAAGTAATGAGGATGCATGCAGATCAAAGATGCATCAACATGAATTTATGAACATGGATATTATGAATATAACTATCTTACATAAGCAAAGAGGAAAGAGTTTATTATTAACCATGTTTTATCAACTTTCCATAATGAAGCACTTTGCACAAACCTTAGCTAAGACATTAAGAGTATTATGATTCTAATCCTGCAAGATTTGTTAAAATGACGGGCACAATTCTTTCATAATGTATTTATAGACAGGAGACAGGATACCTTTGGGGGTTCTAGTTTTCTGGCCGAATTGTAAGTAAGTTAAGGCTAAAATGTTCTAGCACCCTCAGAACTGGCACAACCTCTTACGTTGGTGTTTATTGATTAAAGGATATGTTGATTTAAATTTCAATAAATCTAAATAACCATCAGTCAAGTGTTGACCATCTTTCTGGGGGGATGCTACATTTTGTTTAAACATTTAAAAGAATGCAAGTTGAAAATACACAAAGGCCACTACACTTAAAGGAATTGACAAAAAAAAAAATACAATATAAGAGTCATTTCTGTTAGTGGTCCAGTACACATTCTAAAGGAAATGGAAAAACAGCAGTTTATGTTTTCATGTTAAATCCTAAGTGTATATATATATATATATATTGTGATGATATCAACTGATTGTACCTGTTACTCTAGGAAGCCACTAGAGGGCAGTATGTTCAGTGTTGTGTTGAATACTAAGGAATGAGGATAGAAGAAATAAAAAAGACACAAACATCCTCAGTCTGTACTGAGAGTTATTTTATTAAAGAACATGAACAAAACATGGTACCAGGAGTGAAGTCAAAACAAAGAACAGCCTGTTGTAAAAGTGGGATGGATAAAAAAAAAAAAGCCTGATAGATTAAATCTGTAAGAAACTGCTAAAAGAGTAATGTTAATGTTTGTAGGTAATTTGTATTGACTGTTCAACAGTTTAAATATAGACACTAAGATAAAATGATATTCTAAGCGCATGTCAAGGTGTTTTATAAAATAATACTAAGTTACTTGTTTATGTTTATTTAAATAAAGGGGGAAGTGATGATATCAATGGATTGTAACTGTTACTCTAGGAAGCCAATAGAGGGCAGTGTGTTCAGTGTTATGTGTTGAATACAAAGGAATGAGGATAGAAGAAGAAGAGCTTGCATGGAGCAGTAAAGAAATAAAAAAGACAAACATCCTTAGACTGTACTGAGAGTTATTTATTAAAGAACATGAACGAAACATACACACACATATGTAATATATATACATAATTAATAATTAGTACAACTAATATATATACAGTGGTGTGAAAAACTATTTGCCCCCTTCCTGATTTCTTATTCTTTTGCATGTTTGTCACACAAAATGTTTCTGATCATCAAACACATTTAACTATTAGTCAAAGATAATATAATTGAACAAAAAATGCAGTTTTTAAATGGTGGTTTTTATTATTTAGGGAGAAAAAAAATCCAAACCTACATGGCCCTGTGTGAAAAAGTAATTGCCCCCTGAACCTAATAACTGGTTGGGCCACCCTTAGCAGCAATAAATGCAATCAAGCGTTTGCGATAACTTGCAACGAGTCTTTTACAGAGCTCTGGAGGAATTTTGGCCCACTCATCTTTGCAGAATTGTTGTAATTCAGCTTTATTTGAGGGTTTTTTAGCATGAATCGCCTTTTTAAGGTCATGCCACAACATCTCAATAGGATTCAGGTCAGGACTTTGACTAGGCCACTCCAAAGTCTTCATTTTGTTTTTCTTTAGCCATTCAGAGGTGGATTTGCTGGTGTGTTTTGGGTCATTGTCCTGCTGCAGCACCCAAGATCGCTTCAGCTTGAGTTGACGAACAGATGGCCGGACATTCTCCTTCAGGATTTTTTGGTAGACAGTAGAATTCATGGTTCCATCTATCACAGCAAGCCTTCCAGGTCCTGAAGCAGCAAAACAACCCCAGACCATCACACTACCACCACCATATTTTACTGTTGGTATGATGTTCTTTTTATGAAATGCTGTGTTACTTTTACGCCAGATGTAACGGGACACGCACCTTCCAAAAAGTTCAACTTTTGTCTCGTCGGTCCACAAGGTATTTTCCCAAAAGTCTTGGCAATCATTGAGATGTTTTTTAGCAAAATTGAGACGAGCCTTAATGTTCTTTTTGCTTAAGTGGTTTGCGCCTTGGAAATCTGCCATGCAGGCCGTTTTTGCCCAGTCTCTTTCTTATGGTGGAGTCGTAAACACTGACCTTAATTGAGGCAAGTGAGGCCTGCAGTTCTTTAGATGTTGTCCTGGGGTCTTTTGTGGCCTCTTGGATGAGTTGTCTCTGCGCTCTTGGCGTAATTTCGGTCGGCCGGCCACTCCTGGGAAGGTTCACCACTGTTCCATGTTTTTGCCATTTGTGGATAATGGCTCTCACTGTGGTTCGCTGGAGTCCCAAAGCTTTAGAAATGGCTTTATAACCTGTACCAGACTGATAGATCTCAATTACTTTTGTTCTCATTTGTTCCTGAATTTCTTTGGATCTTGGCATGATGTCTAGCTTTTGAGGTGCTTTTGGTCTACTTCTCTGTGTCAGGTAGCTCCTATTTAAGTGATTTCTTGATTGAAACAGGTGTGGCAGTAATCAGGCCTGGGGGTGACTACAGAAATTGAACTCAGGTATGATAAACCACATTTAGGTTATTTTTTAACAAGGGGGGCAATCACTTTTTCACACAGGGCCATGTAGGTTTGGATTTTTTTTCTCCCTAAATAATAAAAACCATCATTTAAAAAATGCATTTTTTGTTCAATTATATTATCTTTGACTAATAGTTAAATGTGTTTGATGATCAGAAACATTTTGTGTGACAAACATGCAAAAGAATAAGAAATCAGGAAGGGGGCAAATAGTTTTTCACACCACTGTATATATATATATATATATATATATATATATATACACACACACACACACACACACACACACACACTCACCTAAAGGATTATTAGGAACACCATACTAATACGGTGTTTGACCCCCTTTTGCCTTCAGAACTGCCTTAATTCTATGTGGCATTGATTCAACAAGGTGCTGAAAGCATTCTTTAGAAATGTTGGCCCATATTGATAGGATAGCATCTTGCAGTTGATGGAGATTTGTGAGATGCACATCCAGGGCACGAAGCTCCTGTTCCACCACATCCCAAAGATGCTCTATTGGGTTGAGATCTGGTGACTGTGGGGGCCATTTTAGTACAGTAAAATCATTGTCATGTTCAAGAAACCAATTTGAAATAATTCCAACTTTGTGACATGGTGCATTATTCTGCTAGACGTAGCCATCAGAGGATGGGTACATGGTGGTCATAAAGGGCTGGACATGGTCAGAAACAATGCTCAGGTAGCCCGTGGCATTTAAACGATGCCCAATTGGCACTAAGGGGCCTAAAGTGTGCCAAGAAAACATCCCCCACACCATTACACCACCACCAGCAGCCTGCACAGTGGTAACAAGGCATGATGGATCCATGTTCTCATTTTGTTTACACCAAATTCTGACTGAGAAATCGAGACTCATCAGACCAGGCAACATTTTTCCAGTCTTCAACTGTCCAATTTTGGTGAGCTTGTGCAAATTGTAGCCTCTTTTTCCTATTGGTAGTGGGGATGAGTGGTACCCGGTGGGGTCTTCTGCTGTTGTAGCCCATCCGCCTCAAGGTTGTGCGTGTTGTGGCTTTACAAATGCTTTGTTGTATACCTCGGTTGTAACGAGTGGTTATTCAGTCAAAGTTGCTCTTCTATCAGCTTGAATCAGTCGGCCCATTCTCCTCTGACCTCTAGCATCAACAAGGCATTTTCACCCACACTACTGATGCGTACTGGATGTTTTTCCCTTTTTACACCATTCTTTGTAAACCCTAGAAACAGTTGTGCGTGAAAATACCAGTAACTGAGCAGATTGTAAAATACTCAGACCGGCCCGTCTGGCACCAACAACCATGCCACGCTCAAAATTGCTTAAATCACCTTTCTTTCCCTTTCTGACATTCAGTTTGGAGATTGTCTTGACCAGGACCACATCCCTAAATGCATTGAAGCAACTGCCATGTGATTGGTTGATTAGATAATTGCATTAATGAGAAATTGAACAGGTGTTCCTAATAATCCTTTAGGTGAGTGTATATATAATATTGTACTAATTATTAATTATGTAAAGGGGAGCAGTACACAAGCCCTGGACAATACATTAATCAGAAAGGTTTGTGTAATATGCAGTGGCAAGAAGTAAGTGAACCTTTTGGAATTTCATGTTGTTTCTTTGCATTCATTTGTAATTAAACATGATCTGATCTTCATCTCAAGTTCAAGTAGGCTTTTATTTTCATTTTAACCATACAGTTCAGTACACAGTGAAATGAAACAACGTTCCTCCAGGGCCAGGGTGTTACATACAACATACATTAACAACAAAATTTAATTAACGACAACATAAATTTACATCATAAATAAACAAAAAAATAACTAACTTAATTGAAAACCTAATTAGCTGGCTAGCTGAGACAGGACAAATTGACAGATTAAGTTAAAAGAAAAACATAAAGTGCACGTGCAAATGTGCAAGCCAGAGCGATAACATGTCATTTCAATACTTTGTGGTAATGAGATAATGAGTTGAGTTAGTGGGAGAAGACACAGTAAGCAATTAATATTGTGCAAAAGAGCATTTACAGGTTGATGTGTACAATAGTTTGCGCATGTGTTGATTTATCAGTCCAGCCTCAATGTTTTGAGGTAGTTGTGATTGTGTGTGTGTTCCCCTGTCCAGTCCCTTTTTGTTAAGATGGCTTGTGTGAAAAAAGCTGTTACAGTCTGGATGTGTGTGCCCTGAATCCAACTCGGGGGTTTTGACAAATACAGTATAATGTACCTAAAATAATAATATAAAATAATTATGATCTTTCATGTCTTTATTGAACACACTTATTTAACTTTCAAAATGGTAGTGGAAAAAGTCTGTTGTGCACTTGCTCTGGTGTTTAGGGTCATTGCCCTGTTGGATCACCCAACTTCTATTGTTTCAGCTGACGTACAGACATTCTCACATTTCTTGAAAAACCTTTTGATACACTAAGCAATTCATCTTCCCCTCTGTGATTGCAACCTGGCCAGGACCCGATGCAGCAAAGCAGCCCAAAATCATAATGTTTCCGCCACTATACTTTTACAATTGAGATGATGTTTTCATGATGATATGGTTTTTCCAAATTGCTTAATTTTAGTTTCATCAGTGCACACGACATTTTGCCAATACCGCTGTGGAGAGTCAATGTGCTTTTTCGCAAACTTCAGATGTCCAGCAATGTTCATTTTATTAAGCGCCGGCTTCCTTTATAGTGTCCTGCCGAGGACACCCTACTTGTTCAATTGGCTAACATCTGTATACATGAGTCTACAGTATGTAAAACATTGAACAAGTAGGGTGTCTGTGGCAGAACACTACAAAGGCGTTTAATACAATGAACATTTCTGCACACCTAATGAAATGATGAGGTCATTTTGACTGCCCACTTATGGTAGAGTAGCCACAGTGCCAAAGTGTCTCCATTTGCCTAACTGTAGACTGGTGAATTTCAAAAGTCCTTGAAAGTATGCTAATACCTGACTCCGATTAGCTTTTTTGAGGTCATTAACTCAAGGATTCACAAAATTTTTCCACTAGCACTATGAGGCTTTTATGGTATGAGACAGGAAAGATCTGATTTTTTTCTGTGTTATTATTTTAGGCACATTATATTTGTTAGTACTCTTTACTTACAGTAGATGAAGATAACATTTAATGACAAATTAATGCAGAAAAAAATAAAATTCCAAAAGGTTCACATACTTTTTCTTGCCACAGTATGTATGTCAAATAGATACAGGTAACCTGATCACCTGTTTTACTTTGGAACTAATTACTCAAAAATGATTTATAGTAAACTTTATGTAATCGCAGCAAGATGGATAATGAAAAAAAAAACATTCTTAAGATTTGTTTAAAATCAGATAGATTGTGTATTGGTCATTTACACATCAGCAGGTTTGGCCACAATAAGGAACCAATCCAATTAAATTTTATTTGTCTAGCGCTTTTAACAATTGTCATTGTCGCAAGGCAGCTTTACGCGATCAAAAGAATTATTTAGGTTTGTATAGAATGTGAATGTGTATGAATCAAAATGGTCAGATAGTCCCTGATGAGAAAGCCGAGGGTGACTGTGGCAAGGAAAAACCTTAAGTGGAACCGGACTCAACAGGGAACCCATCCTCATTTGGGGGAAACCGAGAGCAGGAATTGATCTGCATTCATACTGTGTGTTAGGTGGCAGGCAGTTCAGCTACTGTATAACAGTTGGACTTACTTAATGTTAATATGGAGTGCAAGGAAGACTTGTAGGAAATTCCAGTCCTGAACTATCAAGCGACTGCCGCCAAGTCAAGTCCTTAAACAGCTGTCAATATCAGTCGAGGCCAGAACCTTCATCATGGTAGACTGAAACCGTCCCCAAACACCAGACGCATCCCAAAGAGACACACAGAGCATCCATGTGACGAGATCTCCAACCAGAAGCAGGGCACCAGGATAGGTCAGGCAGCAGAAGAGGAGAGATAACAGTTAGGTCTGGTCACAGTCAAATAATGTATAATGTGAATGTATATTTAGTGTAGAGTGCAAGCAGGGACTCCGGCAGGTCTAACTATTATAGCATAACTTAAAAAGGAGAGCCAGAAGAAAACACAGACATGAGGGCTCCTTGAGATGTAAAGCAATCAATCACCTCATGGTAAACAAACCTGAGTGATCAATGAGAGTGGGGAAGACAGCATCTAAACATACCAGTTCACCATAATACTCTACGTCCATGAGTCCCCCAGATCTGCTCCTTTACCCAAGGCAAATCTATTTATTAAAATGCTTGGCTAAATAAATAGTTTTTTTGCCTAGACTTAAACACTAAGACTGTGTCAGATTCCCGAACACTATTTGGAAGACTATTCCATAATTTTGGCGCTTTATAAGAAAAAGCTCTGCCCCAGTTGAAAAGCAGCCTGCATCCTTTGATCGAAGTAGGCGTGGCGGATCGTAAGACACTAGCAGTTCACTCAGATACTGCGGCACGAGACCATTTAATGCTTTATATGTCAAAAGTAGTATTTTAAAATCAATGCGAAATTTCACAGGGAGCCAATGCAGTGAAGATAAGATAGGGGTGATGTGCTCGTATCTTCTGGTTCTCGTGAGGACTCTCGCTGCTGCATTCTGGACTAGCTGAAGCTTGTTAATGCACATAATTGAACAACCAGACAGTAAGGCATTACAATATTCCAAACTAAAGGTGATAAATGCATGAACTAGTTTTTCTGCATCGTTAACTTGCCAATATTTCTGAGGTGAAAGAATGCTATCCGGGTAATATTATCTACATGTGCTTCAAATGAAAGACTAGAATCTTAATCACACAGAGGTCTTTTACTGTTGCACTTGATGAAACATAAAGGCCATTTAAAGTTACAGTGTGACCTAAAATCTTGCTTCTAGCTGCATGCGGTCCTATGACTAGAACTTCTGTCTTATCAGGATTAAGCAGAAGGAAGTTGATTAGCATCCAGTCGCTTATATCCTTTATGCATTGCTCAACTTTAGTAAGCTGTTTTTTTCTCATCTGGTTTTGCTGAGACATATAACTGTGTCATCAGCATAACAATGAAAACTAATACCATGTTTACGGATTATGTTGCTCAGAGGAAGCCTGAAAGGGAAAAAAGCTGTGGCCCTAAAATCCCTAGAACCATGTGGAACACCAAGCTCCACTAAAGAACATGCAGAATAATCACCATTTAAATCTACATACTGATAACGATAGGTCAAATAGGATCTGAGCCAGGAGAGGGCTGTTCCCTTAATTCCATTTTCTAATCTGTGAAGAAGAATACTATGATCAATGGTGTCAAAAGCTGCACTGAGGTTGAGTAACACAAGCATAGTTACACAACCCTAATCAAAGGTCAATAGTAGGTCTCCGCTACTATCTTTTCCAGGATCTTAGAAATAAAGGGGAGGTTTGATATTGGTCTGTAATTGGACAGCAAGGAAACACATACAAGGAAAAATGCCTGATATTCCACGGTAAAGTATGGAAGTGGATCAGTGATCATTTGGGACTGTTTTGTGGCTCGTAATTCAGGGGATCTTGTGATCTTACTAAAATATTTCAGGCTAAAAAATTTTTCCCTGTGCCGGTATCTTCAGGCTTAAACAGAACTATCAACAATATATTTCAAATATATTCCAAACATACTTCCGAGTTAAGGAATTTATACATTTCACAGTAGCATTTGTGTCTAAAAGTTTCATTAAAACATTATATATATATATATATATATATATATATATATATATATATATATATATAAACAATTATACATTAACCTTGTAGCTTTGATCTCAAAATGTCACTGGTATTAACTGTGAATTTATTATTGAGGTCAAATTACTGTATTTAGTAACTAGTTTTATAGGTTATACTACAATGGCCTTTTACAGTAAATCACATCTTATTAACAAATTGCATGAATACACTTTATTTAAAAGGCCATTTTAATATAACTTGTAAACTGTGTATAATATAATTACTCTTATAGCCAGTTTGAGCACACTTTTTTAAATGCAATATTATTTTGGTGTGTTCACAGATACACAAGAAAAGCAGGGTGATCACTCTGTGACCACTTGTTAAACAGAAACAGGCAAAGTGTGGAAATACTTCACTTCCCTTTTAAACTCATTAGTTTATAGACTGAGACTAATAACAAGAATAACCTTAGAATAGCCTCATGTTCTTCTTAAAATGACCACTCATTTGTCGCACGTCTGTTTGTCTCTTTCCACTGGTCCAGTACCTCAGTTAGTTTATTTCTGTATTTCATTTTCTGTTTAGCTGTAACCAAGCAAGTTTCCCATATTTAATGGTATTTAGTGCCACAGTCTCCTTCTCAACTCAGCTACAAAAGCTGTAAGTTTAAAAAAGGTTTTAAAACAGGGATTATTGTGTGATGCAACAAGGCATAAAATGTTTCCACAATGCATCAAGAAACTAAACTACATTATTTAGAGCACGTCCTGAGAACTTAGCTCATTTTTAGAACATGTACATCTAATCCAGGTTGAAAGAGAAAACCACAGAATGGCTAAAATAAGCGTTATGTAATCTAAAACCCTAATGGAAGAAGTGTTAGGTGTCCATGCTTTCTATTGTACCATGCTTTGTTTCCATGTTTTATATTCGCTGGTTTTCTATAAACCATGAGGACCAGTAAACAAGTTTTTAAAAAATGGCCTTAGTCTTTACAAATTATGTCATACTGTATATATTTATCATATCTGCATTATTATGTAAAAAAAATTACTATTTCCAAACATACTTTAAAAATGAATAAGTAAAAAACATTGCAGAAGGACATTTGCATGCTTGTAAGAAAAGCACCATTTAACATGACAGACAAGTTTTCATACGGAAAAAAAAAACTATTGTAGGCTTCTGGGTTGTGCGTGAAAATAGAAAGGAGCAAGTGTGACAAAGTTATGAGAAGAACTCTGGCATATTTTCCAGCACACTCAGTAAAACTGCACACATCTGTATCTAACAGTACTGTCTCTTTTTTTTGTATGTGACCAAGGCTTTTGCACAGTGCTGTAAATAAAAAAAACAGATGTTGTTTTACTGAGCATGGTGGAGAATATGAGTTCTTCTGAGTTCTCTCTGTCAATCTTGCACATTTCTATTTTCATGCAAAACCCAGGAGCCTAATTCATTTATTTTTTCCATCTGAAAACTGCTCTGTCATATAATTTGTTGCCTTCTTTACAGGCATGCAAATATTATTCTGTATTCTTCAGCTATTCTGATGTAGATTTACCGGTATGCTGTGGATCATTGTTCTGCTGCATGACTCAATTTTCACAAAGTTTTACTTGTCAGACAGATGGCCTAACATTTGGCTCTAAAAAACTCTGATATACAGACGAGGTTATGGTCGACTCAATGACTGCAAAGTGCCCAGGTCCTGTGGCTGCAAAACAAGCCCAAATCATCACCCCTTAACTACAGTGCTTGTATGAGTTATTTCCGCTGCAATATTGTTTGGTTTTAACTAAAAAAGGCGCTAGGCATTAAGGCCAAACACTTTCAGTTTGGTCTAATTTGTCCATAGGACATTGTTGTAAAGTTTTGTGGTTCGTTCAGATGCAGTTTTGCTAACCTTAGTCATGCCTCCATGTTCTTTTTAGACAGAAGAGTCTTTCTCCTGGCCTCTTTCTTCAGACTTCTTCTAACTTCTAACTCATGGCCTTTAACAGTGAGGATCCTGTAGGATCCTGTAGGATCTGAGGTGTATTTTTTTGCACAGCATTGCTCAGTCGGACCTTAGGGTGATTTTGCTGGGACATTCACTACTGAAAAGATTGGCAACTGTCTTAAATGATTTGTAACTGCAGAATGCTGAAATTGTTTGGAAATGTTTTTATATCCTTTTACAGATGTGAGTGCAACTACAGTAAATAACTTTATAACATCCTGTGTAAGCAGTAAAGGGTAATTAGTAGTGATTCGTCAGTCAGGTATTTTTCCGAAATTTTATGAAATTATTTTAGTTAAATTAATTATTTTAGTTAAAATAATTTAGTTTTTAATGACCCACCCCAACCCGCCCCGCAAATAAAGTGACAATTTCTTTTTAGTTTATTTTTGTTAAATACGTAATAGCACAGTTGGAATTGGATTTTTATAAATGACTTTGCTGACAGTCAAGACTGGGAAGACATGCACCATTAACCTGACATTCTGAAGAATTGTGCATCAGCATACAGAGTGTGACCCTTGATATTCAACTGTAATGCACCCAGAGGGCCTCACTAAAATTTACACTAAATTTAGATTAGATCTCATAAAGAGCAAAATTACTGCCCTTGTAATTTAGGTACAATTCATTCAGATTCAAGAGGATGAGTCTCTTTGTTTTTCTTGCTGGCAAAGCTAACCTTATGCTCAGTAACTTGAATTTTCCACATGTCCTTTTCCCCTTTTCTTTCATGCTTAATAAACTGTATGATTTTAATTTTCCTGACGGAGAAATAACTTATTGTGTCTATTCTTTTCTTTCTGTTCTGCTTTATATGAGATTATGTAAGAATTCCCCAAAGATGCACTGACCCGTAAATAAGCCTAAGAATTTTAGTAGGGAGAAGTCAAAACAATAACTATTGTGTGTTCTGTCATATAGTAAACAATGTTTGTTTGTAAATAATGAGAATAATATTTTGCATCAAGTTAAATGGTTAACATTAACAGTAAGTTTATTAACATTATCCAGTTAAAAACACTGACAATGACTAGTCTCGTGGTAATGCTCTGGGCTTTATTAGTTCCAACTGCTACTCTGATTGTAATCACTGGCTGCAGTCAGTTGTGTGTAAGTTCTACTTATGCACTGGTCTAGCTGATCTGCTTTTTTATTAAGAGTAGTCTGTGCACCTCTAACATTTACTTTACAACAGTACTGACAGGTCTAGTAAATAAATAGACTTATCTATTGTTTCACTTTGTTACTATTGAGCTTTTCTCACCTTTAGTGTGCTTTATTTATAGCTAATGCACAATGTGTGAGGTGCACACTCATTTCTTACAAGGGTTTATTACAGGTATCATGAGTACATGATTAGTTCTAGGTCTACAATTTCTTCTACTGGGGCTGTCATATTGAATGTAACAGAATCTTGCACAACATCAGTTCTTATTGGCAAATATTTGGCCTGCATTTGTTTGTGTGTAGAGCTTTAAGAGTCAGACAGAAAAAAATTCTATAGTCCTCTCATAAATGCAAAGCTGCCAACTCTCACAAATCATCTTCACATGCTCTAACTTCTAATTTCTCACTTCAATTCAACACAATTATCTGTGGAAATCACATGCAAAACCACTGACCTCCAAACGTTTTTTGACAAGTCAGCTATAAACGACTTTTTTTTTTATTATTCAAATAGCTACACAGCTGTACTGAGGGCGGAGTGAACTGGAACGATGCCCGCCCCTTTTTTTCTCCAAATGGTGATAAAGAATATCCATGTAATCCGGTTTAAATGAACACATATTTGCAGCCATGTACAGACATAAAGAAGGGGTAACAATTGGAACAGTCATAATAGTGCTGAACAGATTAACAATATAATAAAATTAATCAACATTTAAATTTACAGACAAAGTTACACACCAGCTGGAGCATTAAAATAGGGAGTGAGAGGAGTAAATGTATTATCCAGCAAAATAAATACATGTCAATATTTACAGTGACATTAAAATATTTACATTGAGTTTAATCATGTATCACTTTTATATTCATAAGAACACTCAAAGGCCAACAAACTTGATTAAGAGGGAACATTGGACATGGGTGTGAGAGATTCACAATGAAGCAGCGCAATCCCATTTTATATTCAATATCTTTTCCTTTTCTTGTCCCCTTCTTTTGTATCAACAATTCTTCTTCTTTAACTGCACTTTCTCCATTTATTATTATTATTATTATTATTATTATTATTATTATTATCAGTAGTAGTGATGCTGTGGTTGTTATTATTGTTTAACATTATTTTTACCTTTGTTCATTAGTTCACCTTTGTTCAATTTGCTCACCTTTTTTTGACTGCCCAGTTACATTAGTATATTTTCTATCTATATATTTGTGTTGTTATTTCATGACTAGATTCTGAGCTTTAGAAAAACGAGTGCTTGCAGGAGCCCTCAAACATTCTCTTAGTTCCACAGATCCTGCATGACAGTGTCAGTTGTACCACCTTGAATAAATACAGTCAAATGCATCTGTTGTTTCACCTTTACACTGCAAGGCTAAAATAAATAGAAACTGGGCCCTGTAGGGTATATGGTGTATGGTTAGTGTTATACAAAACATTATTCCCCTGTGGGGGAAAGGTGTTTGGGTTAGTGGCTTCGGCCAGATTTTGTGTGTGTGTGCTTGTGTTAGAAGTGTGTCTTGTTGATTGTGTGTGACATGTCGAATGTGCTGTTTGTGTGACTTTCATGCCGTGTTAAATAAAATACTCCCAGCCATTTGCATTGGGCAGCAAGGAAGCTCACTCGTCTCTCCAAGTTCCTTCGTAGCAGTGAAAAACGGTACATTATTATTTTATGGCACATTTATTTTGCAGGGGTTTGTCAATGTACAAATAACAAATTATTTATCACAAATTGCACTAAATAAATAGTGTTTGTGGTGAAAAATGACAGGAAACGATTTTTATTATAAGCAATATAAAAATATACATGTTGCATATTTTTTCCCCTATACATTTTTTATATTGCTTATTTTATAATTACATTAATTTATTGTAATTTGTAAACCATAAACCTATGAATTTATGTTCTAATATATTATTTGAAAGAGATTATGTAGGGGGTGCAATCCGTGGCGGGGGGGGCATTTTAAAGCATAACACCGGAAGAAATAATGATTTACTCTTTCTTAAAATTATTCAGCCTGTCTAAGTTTCTACATTGCACATTCGCTTCTTCTTCTCGTGTAAGGCCACGCCCATCGCCGGGCGGCAGCGCGCAGGTAGAAGACTTTAATTTCAGCAAAACTGAAAGCACTGAGATGTTTTTATCTGCGCAACACAAGGATTTAACTCTGAATTATCAAACAGCAGCAGGGGGTATAAAAGATCGCTTTGTTCCGATGGTTTCTCCAGGAGAGGTCAGAAAAGTAGGAACTTCATTTAAGAATAACTGACAGCGCTTAAATATTGTATTTACTGTGTTTCTAAAGATTATATAACATGTCTTGTTTATATACTGATACTGTCATACTTAGTTTTGTGTATACTGTATGATGAAGTCAGGGAAATGCGGCGACGTTTTTAAGCAAATTCTGGAAATCGCCAAGATTAAAAATAAGTAAATGAATAATAATAATAATAATAATAATAATAATAATAAATAATTACAGATAAAGAAAAAATCTCTATTATTTAAATATGAAAGTCGTTTTTAAATTAAAACCTATTAACAAAATATCACATTAACCAGTGCAGAATTATTGAGGAATGTAAAACGAGATTGGAAATCCCCAAACACAAAAACACCTGTATAGCCCTGTTTATCAAGAATTTTGTTGTTGTTGCTGAGTTATGTAAGCTCCTCCTGCCCCCTGGGCTGCTTTTAATTGTGTGTGTGTGTGTGTGTGTGTGTGTGTGTGTGTGACGCATTCATGCTTGGCATATAATCTGTTAGATAACCAGAGGCGGACAGAGTACAAAGGTTCATTACTTGAGTAAAAGTACAGATACCCCTTGCTAAATTTTACTCAAGTACAAGTAAAAGTTCTACAATTAGATGTCTACTTAAGTAGAAGTACTGAAGTACTTGTTTTTAAAAGTACTTGAGTATCAAGAGTACATTTTCTAAATATTGCATTACTACTCAAATTCAAATTCAAATTTTATTTGTCACATACACAATCATACAGAGTACAATATGCAGTGAAATGATTTTGTGCGACCGCAGAGTCGCGACGGCAGCCACCTAACCGGCGCCATCATAGAAAATAAGGAATAAGATACATTAGGATAACAAGGGTAAAAAATCCCCTCCCAGACTGTCCTTCGAAAAGGGCAGTGTGCGATCAGGGGTAAAAAATACCTCAGCAACGAGCACATAAAAACATGTAATCACAAGACATAGACATTGCAACGATGAGGGTACAGGGGATAGGAAATGTCCAATGTAGGCAAACAGCTCCAGTCCCTGCAGCTAGAGAGCGCTGGTCCCGATTCCGCCTACCCACACTGAAGGGAATAAGCACACGAAGGCGTTGGATATGGGGAAGGTAAAGGGGGGGGAGTAGGATTCCAGAGCGTCTCGTTATCTTGGTCTTGGGGAGTTAGTTATGTCTCCAGCGACGGCCTTATTCCTTTTTTATTTTCAAGAGCAAGGCGAGGAGAGTCTCTGAATAGTATTCACAAGACAGACAAGAGAAGCAAGCGGGGAGAGATAAGGGAGGGAGAGCAGATGCGACCGCCTTCGTCAAGAGCAAGTAGTACTGCCACAGTGCTTACATTTATGTACAGAAACATCCTACATGGAGTATATCTGAGTGGCTAGCTACAGCTGGCAAATTGGCGGGTGGATGTGGCTTCGACTACCCAAACGTAACTGAGAATATAAAAATCTGCATTATCACAGTTAGCCAATCATTTAGTGCACTTTTCTGTAGCCAGAATCTAGCTTAGAAATGTAAGGAAGTTTATTTCAATGTACGTACCTTGAAATTTTTGTAGGCGGTAATGAAGTTCTGTTTTGGTAAACACTTAAAGCGAAAACTATCATTAACCTGTTCAGAAAATTGAAATAGTTTGGCGAGGTGGGGCCGAGGGTTAGCATGTTCCCGGGATGGACCTGCTGCGTCTTCATCTATTGTTTCGTCCCTGGTTTGGTCTCTTATCTAAATCATTATCTGACCACGGAGTTGACTTTGGCGGAAAGCTGAGGGTGATTGCTGACAGGCTGTCTCAATCAGTGGCGCCTGCACAATCCAATCGCGTTTGAGAGGGAAACAACAAATTGAGGGTTTTTGAGATTTTTCTTTTTTTTTCTTTTTAAGTAACGAGTACTCACGCTTATGGATGGAAATGTAGCGGAGTAAAAAGTACAATATTTGCCTCTCAAATGTACTTGAGTAAAGTCATGAGTACTCCCCAAAAATTATATTTAAGTAAAATACAGATCCCTCAAAATTCTACTTAAGTACTGTACTCAAGTAAATGTACTCCGTTACTGTCCGGCTCTGTAGATAACATGTTAGATATCTGTGTACAAAAGAGTTGTTATGGTAGATTCAATTAGTATTTTTTTAAGAAGTAGTTAAAAAATTAACAATGGTAATCTAAACAGATAAGCCATAAAATTACAACACAAAACCTAGTAATAAAAAAAGTCCTAAGTAATATTGTGTGGGTTCTCCTTGTGCCACTAGGACAGCTCTGACTCTTCAGAGCTTTCAACAGGGGTTGGTCAATGAAACTAAAACACTGGCTATTTTAGGGTTGGCAGTTTCATGGCTAAATTTGACCAGCCTGGTGGCCAATCTTCATTGATTGCTCTTTGTGTGAAGGTTTAATAGCACAGTTCTGCTTAAAATATTGTGATGCACACAACATTATGGGTGACATATCAGAGTTCAAAAGGGGACAAATTGCTGGTGTGCGTCTCGCTGGCGCATCTGTGACCAAGACAGCAAGTCTTTGTGATGTATCAACAGCAACGGTATCCAGGGTAATGTCAGCATACCACCAAGAAGGACGAACCACATCCAACAGGAGTAAATGTGGACGCAAGAGGAAGCTGTCTGAAAGGGATGTCCAGGTGCTTACCCGGATTGTATCTAAAATTCATAAAACCATATAAACACAGCTGCTCAACTTACTGCAGAATTAAATGTGCACCTCAACTTTGCTGTTTCACTAAAACTGTTCATCGGGAGCTCCACAGGGTCAATGTACACTGCCGGGCAGCTATAGCCAAACCTTTGGTCACTCTTGCCATTGCCAAACGTTGGTTTCAATGGTGCCAGCAGTGAAAATCTTGGGCTGTTGACAATGTGAAACATCTATTGTTCTTTGCTGAGTCCACCAAAACCTCACTTTTCACTGTGCAGGACTTGTATCTGCCAAGACGAATTGATGATTTTTTATTTTTTTTGCATTTTGTAAAATGTTTTGGGAAATGTCATTGTGCTTTGAAATTTAAGGCCACCATACTTACATTATACTCAAAGGTATTAGAAAAGCCTATAGAATAACCACGGACAGCAGTCATACCTGAAGCTACCAGTGACGCCTCCAATTTCATCTCCTCAGTATTTTTATTACCCTTTCCTATTATAAAAGTATTCAGATTATCTTTTCATCTAGGTTATTTGTAAGTATGGGAGTGTGCTACTGAGCAGTTAGAAGTAAGACAGAATTCCTACTCGTCACGTTAGACCAGTCTTCTCAAAGCAGCCCGACAGCACAGCATCAGAAATAAACACTTCTTAACCTTAAATGAATAATGAGTTTTGCTGTAGACAAGTGATGCCCTTGAACACACAGACAGTCTGATAAGTCAAAATCATGTAGTGATCCTAATTTCAGCTAGTTATTGTGGCAACAAGCAGAAGGTTAATGGTAAGTGTATTTATAATAGCAAACAGATCCAAATTACTAGGCAAAGGTCAAGACCAAAGAACAAGCAGTGAAACAAGGAACAAGGTAACAAAGATTGAGGCAAAGATTATAATCAAAATAAAGATTAAACCCAAAACCAAAAAACGTAAATTTAATGCTTGTTCATAAAGGTGAAATGTCAAAGATGAACAAATACTTTACAAATACAATGTGTGTGCGATCAGAAACCAGGTGACTGAAAATGTGGCCATGTGGTATGTACGAGTTGTAGTCCAAGACAGTATGTTCATATTTGTATGTTTGACTAATGAAGTGGTTGGTTAGTAACATTGTATGATTAACATTTTCTAAATAATTGTTCGTGATTTGAGTTTTCTTTCGGTTATCAGAGTTTGCAATAAGCCACATAATATGCAGCCAAAACAGCTGACAGGGTTAAACCTAAAAATACTTTTTATTTTTTCAAGTTTTTAAATCTCATTGAACTTTTTTTTATACTTTGTCAAACTGACAGTGTGTGTCGATGTTTGTTTGTTTGTTTGTTTTTCATACTACTGTACTCGATTCTTTACTGGAAACAGATTAACTTCTTACAGTATGTGTTTATGACAGACATTCTTTTCTAAAATGTCTGCTTTTCTTTTTTAGATATTTTTTCCAACAAGCCTGAATGCTTAACAGAAATCAAATGTAGCTATAAAATGATTAATGAGCTGCATCAACAAATCTCTCCAGAAATGGAATTTTGAGATAACCTGAATCTGAGCTGGATGAGCTTCAATGAAAAATAAACTATGATGAACTGAACAAAAAGCAGTGTGGCAGGATATGAAGTGCGGGGATGAAACATTAATTTCTTCTTCATGAAGACATCTCATCATTACTTTCACAATGATTCCCATTTTGCAGCATACTTTTATAATTGCTGCTATTTTCTTCCTTAATTTTGAACTGTTTTGCTGCCTTTGTGGACGAGCTGAATATGAGACGAATGGAGAATGCTGTCCCATGTGTTCACCTGGTAATGAGATTTGATATAGAATTATGATCTACAAATGTATGACTATATTAGGGCAAGTGCAAATTTACTACATACTTAAAAGAGATAACTGCAATAAAAAGTAAATTAATGTTAATTTCATCTCTGATATATTTATAGGTAACCGAGTTTATAGACATTGCGCTAAATTCACCAGCACAACCTGTATGCCATGTATTGACTCAACTTACACTGATGAGCCCAATGGTCTTTTAAAGTGCATTAGCTGTACAGTGTGTAATATGGGTGCAGGTAAGTTTGTGCTTTGTACAAATCATTTTTTTCATGTAAAAACAATGCATTATGTATACACAATGTTTATAAAGGTCATAAATTTATATTTTTCTTGTGTTATTTCTTCCATGTTTTTTATAGGATTAAGAGTAAAAACACCCTGCACACGAATTTCAAACACAATTTGTGAGCCACTAGAGGAATTTTATTGTATAGATGAGGACAAGGGCAGCTGTAGACAAGCTGTAGAACACACAAAATGCAAGCCTGGACAATATATAAAGCAGAAAGGTTGGTGTAATACATCTTTACTATTATATAAACCTTTCCATTACTGCATTTGCAATCATCAAATTATTGGGATGCAGGAGCTGGCATTTTTACTGGTTGCTGAACATTTATTTACTCAGCAGCATGTTTTTGCAGGAACAGCAGTTAGTGATGTTGAATGTGCAGTGTGTTCAGATGGCACCTACTCCAATGGCTCCCTTCAGATTTGTCAACTTTATACAAAGTGAGTGTTGACTGGTCCAGAGAGACTAAATGATTATTCTGATTAGTCAGAGAAGATCCATCAATAACTGAATTTTTTTTTTAATGTAGTCTTTCTTTTAAGACCTTGTCAAAAGATTTATTTTACAACAATTTTTTTAACAAAGAGTACATTTTATCCAAGCATTGCCAAATAGTAATCTGTAATGGTATTTAAAGGTAGAAAAGTAAATGTTATGTACAGCTGCACATTCATGCACTTATGCTTCAGTTACTGCCTACATCAAACATCGGATAACCTCTATCATAATGTTCAACCAAAAACATACTGATTTTAATTGTCTCAGTAATTGCAGCTCATAAACTTTGTTCTAAATCTATTAGTACAGTATGGTCATCTTTTCCAGCTAAGACGTACACCACACATTTGAATTTATTTTGATAGGTGTGAAGATTTGGGACTTGAAGAAAAGACAAAAGGAACAAATTCCTTTGATGTTGAATGTGGACCAAAAACTCCAGTAGCTCTAATAACCATTCTCATAGTTATAGTAGTGGCAATAGTTTTGGTTGTATCTGGAGCACTGTTTTTTTTTTCTAAAAAGATATACAAAACATTCACCCAGAGGTAAGTTTCATATAAAATCTGTGTATAGTTTTTTGGTTCTTAAAATATTTACTATTTAAATTGAAACTTTAATAATATTAGTTTACCAAACACAGGTTTTACTACCGAGGTGATAAGACTTTCAGTCAACCAGCCAAATGTAAGCACTGCATTAGTGTTATGGGGAATAATTAAATTATTTCCTCTTTATGCCATTTTTATTTATAAAATTTATATAGTATGCATTAAAACTGAGGAATAAATAACAATAAATAATTTTTCTTCTTGTCCTAGAAATAATGTGTATGTCTATAATCGGCTTCTCCAGTTGAAAATGACTGTGGAAAACAGAATACACCCAGTTACATCCAGCGCCCAGCTAAGATTTGTTGTGGTTGCTTGGGACATGTTGGAACATACGGACCAACTGTATTGATCTGTTTCAATCTCATAACTGTTTGTCTGGGAGCTGCCATATATTATGACCATATGCCATATGTTTGACCACTGGACCGACAGCATCTGAAAAAAGATCCTTGATAACGGTTGATCACGGTTTTGATTCGATTTGATCTCCATTCAATCCACAGTCTGTGTTCATACACTGAGAAGAATCTGAGCGCACAAGAGCATGCTAGTACTTTGTAGCTGGATGGGTTGGCAAAATGAAAAATTTAATCTATTTAACTGTGTATAATTATTTATGTAATTCAATCTTTAATACCTGATTCTCGTACTTTTATATCTTTCATATTGTACATATTTTTTGTGATGTAATAAAAAAGGAAAGCTATCTGAAAAACAAAACAAAAAAAAATAAATAACACTGTTCAAATAAAACTCTGTTTAAAGGGCGTAGTTTCCAAACCTCCAGTCCAGACGGTGGCGGTAATGCCTTGTTGGCAAAAACAAAGACTAACAAAATCGAAAGCTCTGGGTAATCTATGTAGTTTTTAGTTTACACGAAAGTGGTATTGACATACTGTTCCAAAGATCACGATGATAAAGAGAATAAAGAAGACGTTTTCAACTCTTCTACAGGAGGAAATGGAGGACAGCCGTCTGAAAGCAGGGAGTACACCAAAGAAACCAACAACAGCGAGGAGAAACAGCGCAGTTCATATAGTGAACACCCAGTTCTGATAACCGGGTCTAACTATGTGCTTTAAAAAAAAAAATAATGAAACCCACGTCTCTGACCCTTCGGTTGTATATATTCGGTAAGCAGGATGTGTGACCTGCTCACATTAAAGCTGCTGTTTATTTGGAGCGCTGAGTATTATTCCATTATCCTTAGCTTTATACAAACTAGTAAATCGTATCAACGCTCAGTTTAACGCAAAAAAAGACAATTTAAAAACATATACAATTATAAAGCGAGACATCGTGAACAGTAAATATGAGTGCATTTTTACTTTCGGTTCTTGTGTTAGTAGTGAAAAACCTTAGCGCTTTCCAAAGCACAAAATGGCGACTGTAACGGGTAAACAACGCAGTTTCAAACATTACAGTTACCACTTTTATTTACATCTCACACCCACACATTACTTACTCATTTTTACTTGATCCATCGCATTAAAACCTAAACGTTAACGTGTCAGTAATACTAAAACGCATATAGACAAACTTACTTACAGTGTTCATGCCGTTATTACAGTGTGGAAGCAGCTCAGGAGTGATGATATTAACACTGTAGTGTGACATGGATGATATGGACTCCGTTACTGACTGAACTGTCTAATAATATCATCCTATATACTCCCAGTCAGGTGCACTCCCCTCAGGTTACTATGGTGACCAAGCAAAGAACATAACGGACATAACTCATGTGAGAGCTTTGACGGTGGAAAGCTCTCACATCAGTAGGAGGGCTGGTTTAATAAAAAACTTTTTCGATTATAGGGATAATTGAGCCAGGAAATGTGTATAAACATATTTACAAACATATATAAAGTATTTGGTTGGCACTGTGGGTTAGGGGTTAGAACTGTTGTCTTGCACCTCCAGTGTCCGGGTTTGATTCCCACCGCGGGGTCTGTGTGCATGGAGTTTGCATGTTTTCCCTGTCTTTGGCGGGTTAGGTACTCTGGTTTCCTCCTACAGTCCAAAGCCATGCAGAGTAGTCTAATTGGAATTTCCAAATTGCCAATAGTGTGTGAATGTTAACCAAAAGTATTTTAACCAGGGTCATAAAAATGCAGTGGTCACCATTGGCCTCCACAGTCATTAGATGGACTACAAAGATTTCTAGGTGGATAGATGAATGAATAGATAGAATATTTATAGTTTGGCTCCATGGCTCAAGTGAAACATGTCCACCCTATCATCTGGTGATCAAGAGTTCGATTCTTAGGTGATCTGTAGCCAGGAGTGTGGAGAGTGGCATACTTGCAATCTCACATTGACATGAGTGAGAATAGAGGGATATATACAGTGTATGTATATATAATTTATTTTTAATCAATACATCAGTATTCTATCCAAAATGTATTCACAAATATAATATAAAGTAGCCTTACAAAAGTATCAAGAAATCTACTTATATCTACATGAATGCTTCCTTCTCCATTGTATTTTGGCATTATACTTTTAGTCATGAAGTAACTTGCAGGTTGCCACATTCACTGATGTAAAATAAAGTAATTTTCACAAACGTACCCATTTCACATTTCCATAAATCTTATTGCAATTGTTGGGTTTATATCTGAATGAGCTCAGCCGATAAAAATCGGCCCAGAAGTCGTACTAACTCATCCCTCAGTGTGTTTAGGCTCTGAGTTACGGATCGGAAGATCAACGGTTCGAGCCCCAGTTCAGCCAGGTTGCCGAAATTCCTCCAGAGCGCTGTAAAAGACTCGTTGCAAGTTATCGCAAAGGCTTGATTGCAGTTATTGCTGCTAAGGGTGGCCCAACCAGTTATTAGGTTCAGGGGGCAATTACTTTTTCACCGAGGGCCATGTAGGTTTGGATTTTTATTTCTCCCTAAATAATATAAACCATTATTTAAAAACTGCATTTTGTGTTCAATTATGTTATCTTTGACTAATAGTTAAATGTGTTTGATGATCAGAAACATTTTGTGTGACAAACATGCAAAAGAATAAGAAATCAGGAAGGGGGCAAATAGTTTTTCACACCACTGTACATGCTGCTGTTGCCTACGTAACATTAATTAAATCAATATCTCACAGCCAAATTGGTAATCTGTAATGGTATTTAAAGGTCAAACAGTAATTTTATGTACAGCTGCACATTCATGCACTTATGCTTCAGTTACTGCCAACATCAAACATCAGATAACCTCTATCATAATGTTCACCCAAAAACATCCTGTTTTTTTTTTTTTTTAAAGTAAATATAGCTCATAAACTTCATGTTCTAAATCTGTTATGATATAATATATATATATATATATATATTATATAATATGTAATATATAATATTACAGTATGATCATCTTTTCCAGCTAAGACCTACACTACACATGTAAATTTATTTTTTTAGGTGTGAAGAAAAGACAACAGGAACAATTTCCTTCGATGTTGAATGTGGACAAAAAACTCCAGTAGTTCTAATAACTGTGATCATAGTTATAGGAGTGGCAATAGTTTTGGCTGTACCTGGAGCCCCGTTTTTTTTTTTTTTGTCTTTTTTAAAAAGATGTACAGAACATCCACCCAGACATCTCCATTCAATCCACAGTCTGTGTTCATACACTGAGAAGAATCTGAGCGCACAAGAGTCTGCTAATACTTTGCTCAGTGGTTAAGGCATTGGACTACAGTTCGAATGGTCCCAGGTTCAACCACCAAACGACCACCAAGTTGTCCCTGTTGGGCAGGACCTTAACCCTCAGCTGCTCACATGTATACTCAATAAGAGAATCTGCCAAATGCCTAAATGTAAATAAAAAAAACTGTTTGGTGATGATACTTGCCAGTTTATACTAAACACTGAACTATGTAGATATGGCCAGTCACAGACAGCATCAAACATAAAATGTGCCACATCTGTCACAGAAAAAGCTCTGTTTAGCATATGTACAGTACATCCACATACAGTACGTAGTGTTCTAATGTAAAGCCAAAGTAAGTATTCTGCCAACCTTTTTAATATAAAGTGATTGCTGATTAAAAAAACACATTTTGCTGATAATTGTCTTTTTGCAATTGAAAAAAAAACATCCCACATGTCCCACATTGAAACAAATTAAAATGCATATTGATCCCAAGCACTGACTCCAATTAAATTTTATTTTATTTACTGTATATAGAGTTTTTAACAAGGTTCATTGTCGCAAAGCAGCTTTACATAATAAAAACAATGGAAATGAGTTCCAATTATAAATATGGCGGTATATTTAGTCATAAATATGGCAGTTTGTTGACACAGTGATGTCAGACGAAACAGATTTAAAAAAAAAAGCATACCAAGTGCATAAATAAATATACATAACATAAATACATTCTCTTCCTTGTGTTGGGTTTACATACCAAACATAAAACTCGAATTTTTCTAGTTTCAACTTTGTTACTGGTTTGGTCATGACATCGACCACCATCTTCTGTGGGACAATACTCAACTGTCACTTTGCCATCACCGAGTGCCGATCGAACAAAATGGTATCGCACAACCATTGGTATCGCATCAACATGCTTGCATCTTTGGCAACACACTGGATTCTTTGATAAAGCAATAGCACCTTGATTATCCTCAAAGATTTGTACAGGCAAAAACACAAAGTAATTTTCCATACTACTTAACAACTGTACAGGGTACATGCTTTCTTGTGTAGTTAAAGCCAATGCCATACTCTGCTTTATGTGGATAAAGCTGTGGACTGTTTCTTTGACTTCCAGGAGATCAGAGGTCCATTCTGAGTAATACTAAAACAGTACCCTGTTGTACTCCTTCTGTCACTCACTGTAAATCTAACACCCATATAGCATCACTACATGCCACACGTTTAAGTTTTTCATAATTTTTCTTGTAACATAGTTCGTGATTAATTGTACCTTTCAAGTACCTCATTACATATTTACCTGTAACCCATTGTTGTTCGTTTGGTTCAGACAAATATTGGGACAGTTTACTAACAACCCAACATAGATCAGGTCTAGTACATGTCATCAGATAGATCAGACTACCTACTGCTTCACAGTATTTCTTTGGATCAACAGGATCACTATCACTGTTGTAATCCAGCCTTTGCTCACATGGTGTTGACCTGGGTTTGCAATCTGACATACTGAACCTCTCTAGAATCCTTAATACTGTATGTACCTTTTATGGTTCATCTTTACAACTCCACTTTGATGAAAATCAATTCCCAGGAAATGTTTGAGTTTTTCCAAATCTTTCATTTTAAATCTTGATGCCAGCATCATTTTCACGTTACTCAGCAAATCATTATCACTGGCAGCAATGATAAGATCATCTACCCAGATTATTACTGTCACTTTCTCTTTTTCAGTGTGTTTACTGTACAGTACACACAGTGATCAGCTGAATTTTGAACAAAATCATTCTCACTGAGGTAATCATGTAACATTTTGTTCCATTTCCTGCCTGATTGTTTTAAACCATACAGTGATTTGTTCAGCTTACAGACTAGTTTATCACCCATGTCTGACTTCACTTCAAATCCTCCCGGCTTCTCCATATAAACCTCACAATCGTTTGGAGCATGCAGATAAGCCATTTTACATCCATTTGGTGGAGGTCAAGATTATGTTGTGCTGCTATTTGCATCAAGGCTCGTATTAAAGTTATATTAGCTGTTGGGGAGACAGTCTCTTTGTAATCTACACGTAGCATTTGACTATAGCCTTTAGTAACATATCTGGCCTTGTATTACTTGGTCTTATCTGTATTATTTTTGATAGAATAGACCCATCTACCCCCCACTGCATGTTTGCCTTTTGGTAGAGTAGTTAGTGTAAATGTTTCATTTTCTTGTAAAGAGTTAATTTCATCCTCCATGGCCTTATCCCACATCGGTGACTCTCTCGAACTGATAGCTTCCCTAAATGTTTGTGGTACATCATACACTCTGTAACAGTAGTCAACATTAGTCAGAATCTGATCATCACAATCAACATTAGATACATAATCTGTCAAGTACTGGGGAGCTCTCCTATTTCTTTTAGGATAACGTGTACTTTCATTCCCTCCCTCAGTCTGAGCACTACTCTCATTCTCAATCTCAGGTTGAGGTCTGAGTCTTTTCTGAAGTATCATTAGCTACGTTTTGTTTCAACTGGGAGGACACATAGCTTTGGCCATAAGAATTATCATCTAACACTGAAATGTCTGTTTGTGTCTGACGTTCAGTTATATACTTTGTGATGAATTTTACAAGTCTGTGCTTGAAAACCTTTCCTATGTCTGGGTAATAAATCAGGTAGGCAGGGCTATTCTTATCATAACCTACAAAAATCCCTTTTTTCACAACGTGCATCCAATTTCTTTTTGTCATGTTTGTATGCGTAGCATACTGAACCAAAGGCATTAATTTTTGAAAGATCAGGCTTCTTCCCTGTCAGTGCATAGTATGGCGTTTGGTGTATTCGACCATTGTAGCACCTGTTGCGAATTACTGTAGCAGTTATTACAGCATAGGTCCACAACATCTTGGGCAAACTGCTCTCTAAGAGCATGCATCTTGCCATTTCAAACAAGGTTCTCCAATTTCTTTTAGTGGTCCCATTTTGGTGAGGTAAATATGGTACAGAGGTCTTGTGCCTAGTGATGTTCTTGCTAAATTGTGACTGAAACTCTTTGGCCATGAATTCCGTGCCATTATCTGACCATACACACTTTATGCTCCCATAAGGGGCTGTATCAGCAATGAATTTTTCAGTGGCCTTTGCAATGTCACTTCTAGCCTTTAAAAAGTACACAAACACTGCACCTAAATAGTCATCAGTAAACGTTAAAGCATATTTCAAACCGTCTTTAGCTCCTGGTCACTTGGACCAGCTAAATCTGTGTGCACTAGTTCAAGTGCAGCTTTGGATCGTGTATCAGGTTCTCTGTTTCTACTCTGAACAAACTTACCCTGTGTGCTAATTTCACAGTTAAGGTTAGATTTGTCAATCTTTCCCTTGATTTTCATTCCCTCAACTACATTTTGCAATTTGGAAACATGATAATTGCAGTGACCAAGAATTTCATGCCAGGTTTGAATATCATAACATGCCTTACAACTATCGCTGTCTTCGTTTACAGTGTTTAGATAATACAGTCTATTATACTCTTGTATGCAGAACTTAGTATCGTCCTTATGAATGAGTTCGTCTTGTCCTCCTTGAAAGTTGATCGAAGCTCCGTTTGTTGTTGCTGCTTTAACTGAAAAAATGTTCTGCGGGTACGACGGGATATATCTTATTTGTAAAGTTTATTTTACTATTACTTTGTACAGTACATTTGCACTAGTTAATCTTTTTTTCTAACGTGTTTCTCTTATTACAGTATATTTTACTTTGTACAGCATAATTTACTAGTTAATTTTATTTTTTAAAGTATTTCTTTCATTCCTATTATTTCCTATGTATAAGCTTTTACTATTCTTTTTCTTTAAGGTCAGCAGTCGTATAAGCATTTCACTGCATATCGTACTGTGTATGACTGTGTATGTGACAAATAAAATTAGAATTTGAATTTATGGCTCTCATTGACCAAAAGCCCCTCCCAGATAGTAAAAATGTTCTATCTGAAGAGTTATCTTGCTGGGGAAGCACGCAAGGCTGTTAAAGAATTTTTTTTACCTAAATTTAGAGAGGGCATATCAGGGTGCTTGGGCAGTCTTACAAGATAGGTATGGCAGCCCATTCATTGTCCAAAGGGCCTTCAGAGACAAGCTCATGAAGTGGCTAAAAATAGTTGCAAATGACCCTATGGCTTTAAGAGAGTTTGCAGATTTCCTTCAAGGTTGTGTTGAAGCCATACCTCAGGTTAAGGGCTTGGGTATTCCTAATGATTGTGAAAATTACAAGCTTTTTAAACAAATTACCTGAGTGGATGATATGCAGATGGAGTCGTATTGTAGTGATGGAGCTAGACCAATCTGGCGATTATCCAAGTTTTACGCATTTTACAGAGTTTATACAAACTGAAGCTCGCATAGCTTGTAACCTGATTGCGTCCCCTTTGCTAATAAACAATAAAACCACAGAAGAGAGACTTCCAAAGAGAGCCAAGGCACTTAGCATAAGTACTCAAATGAAAAACTTCATCTCAGGAACTCCAAAGCCACCTTGCTTAGTTTGTAAAGATGAAAATCATGGTGTTGTTAAGTGTCCAACCTTTGCAGTAAAGACCATGAATAAAAAGAAAGCTTTTATTCATAATAATCACCTGTGCTTTGGGTGCTTAAGAAAGGGGCACATTACCAAAGAATGTAAAAGGCGACACACCTGCAGTACATGATGTCCACGTCATCCAACCTCCTTGTACATACACCGATTTTGCTCCGATTTTTCATGAGATGGACTTAAAAATCTAAAATTCATTCCAGATTCACAATATTACCATTTCTCTCAAACATTGTTCACAAATTAGTCTAAATGTGTGATAGTGAGCACTTCTGCTTTGCTGAGATAATCCATCCCACCTCACAGATGCTGATCTGACATCATGAGTAGTGCACAGGTGTACCTTATATAACAATAAAAGGCCACCCTGGAATGTGCAGTTTTGTCTCACAGCAAAATGCCACAGATGCCACAAGCATTGAGGGAGCGTGCAATTGGCATGCTGACAGCAGGAATGTCAACCAAATCTGTTGCTCGTGCACTGAATACATTGGCTCGTGCCACCATAAGCAGTCTCCAAAGGCGTTTCAGAGAATATGGCAGTACATCCAACCCGCCTCACAACCGCAGACCACATGTAACCACACCAGCCCAGGACCTCCACATCCAGCAGGTTCACCTCCAAGATCGTCTGAGACCAGCCACTCAGACAGCTGCTGAAACAATTGGTTTGCATAACCAAACAATTTCTGCACAAACTGTCAGAAACCGTCTCTGGGAAGCTCAACTGCATGCTCGTCGTCCTCATCGGGGTTTGACCTGACTCCAGCTCGTCGCCGTAACAGACTTGAGTGGGCAAATGCTCACATTCGATGGCGTCTGGCACGTTGGAGAGGTGTTCTCTTCATGGATGAATCTCGTTTACATTGTTCAGGGCAGATGGCAGACAGCGTGTGTGGCGTCGTGTGGGTGAGCGCTTTGCTGATGTCAATGTTGTGGATCGAGTGGCCCATGGTGGTGGTGAGGTTATGGTATGGGCAGGCATCTGTTCTGGACGAAGAACACAGGTACATTTTATTGATGGCATTTTGAATGCACAGAGATACGGTGATGAGATCCTAAAGCCCATTGTTGTGCCATACATCCATTAACATCACCTCATGTTTCAGCAAGATAATGCACGGCCCCATGTTGCAAGGATCTGTACACAGTTCTTGGAAGCTGAAAATGTCCCAGTTCTTGCATGGCCAGCATACTCACCAAACATGTCACCCGTTGAGCATGTTTGGGATGTGCTTGACCGGCGTATACGACAGCGTGTACCAGTTCCCACTAATATCCAACAACTTCGCACAGCAATTGAAGAGGAGTGGACCAACATTCCACAGGCCACAATTGACAATCTGATAAACTCTATGCAAAGATGTGTTGCACTGCATGAGGCAAATGGTGGTCACACCAAATACTGACCGGTTCTGAGTCCCCAGATCCCCAATAAAGCAAAAAACTGCACATTCCAGGGTGGCCTTTTATTGTGTGCAGTATAAGGTACACCTGTGCACTACTCATGATGTCAGATCAGCATCTTGATGTGGCACACCTGTGAGGTGGGATGGATTATCTCAGCAAAGCAGAAGTGCTCACTATCACACATTTAGACTGATTTGTGAACAATGTTTGAGAGAAATGGTAATATTGTGTATCTGGAATGAATTTTAGATCTTTAAGTCCATCTCATGAAAAATCGGAGCAGAAACAAAGGTGTTGCGTTTATATTTTTGTTGAGTGTATATAGTACTAATTATTAATTATGTAAAGGGGAGCAGTACACAAGCTCTGGAACACACAAAATGCAGCCCTGGACAATACATTAATCAGAAAGGTTTGTGTAATATGCAGTGGCAAGAAGTAAGTGAACCTTTTGGAATTTCATGTTGTTTCTTTGCATTCATTTGTAATTAAACATGATCTGATCTTCATCTCAAGTTCAAGTAGACTTTTATTTTCATTTTAACCATACAATTCAGTACACAGTGAAATGAAACAACGTTCCTCCAGGGCCAGGGTGTTACATACAACATACATTAACAACAAAATTTAATTAACGACAACATAAATTTACATCATAAATAAACAAAAAACGAACTAACTTAATTGGAAACCTAATTAGCTGGCTAGCTGAGACAGGACAAATTGACAGATTAAGTTAAAAGAAAAACATAAAGTGCACGTGCAAATGTGCAAGCCAGAGCGACAACATGTCATTTCAATACTTTGTGGTAATGAGATAATGAGTTGAGTTAGTGGGAGAAGACACAGTAAGCAATTAATATTGTGCAAAAGAGCATTTACAGGTTGATGTGTACAATAGTTTGATAGCGTAGATCAGTGTGTTTGCGCATGTGTTGATTTATTAGTCCAGTCTCAATGTTTTGAGGTAGTTGTGATTGTGTGTGTGTTCCCCTGTCCAGTCCCTTTTTGTTAAGATGGCTCGTGTGAAAAAAGCTGTTACAGTCTGGATGTGTGTGCCCTGAATCCAACTCGGGGGTTTTGACAAATACAGTATAATGTACCTAAAATAATAATACAAAATAATTATGATCTTTCATGTCTTTATTGAACACACTTATTTAACTTTCAAAATGGTAGTGGAAAAGGTCTGTTGTGCACTTGCTCTGGTGTTTTGGGTCATTGCCCTGTTGGATCACCCAACTTCTACTGTTTCAGCTGACGTACAGACATTCTCACATTTCTTGAAAAACCTTTTGATACACTAAGCAATTCACCTTCCCCTCTGTGATTGCAACCTGGCCTGACCAATGCAGCAAAGCTGCCCAAAATCATAATGTTTCCGCCACTATACTTTTACAATTGAGATGATGTTTTCATGATGATATGGTTTTTCCAAATTGCTTAATTTTAGTTTCATCAGTGCACACGACATTTTGCCAATACTGCTGTGGAGAGTCAATGTGCTTTTTCGCAAACTTCAGATGTCCAGCAATGTTCATTTTATTAAGCGCCGGCTTCCTTTATAGTGTCCTGCCGAGGACACCCTACTTGTTCAATTGGCTAACATCTGTATTCATGAGTCTACAGTATGTAAAACATTGAACAAGTAGGGTGTCTGTGGCAGAACACTACAACGGAAGCTGGCGTTTAATACAATGAAGATTGCTGCACACCTAATGAAATGATGAGGTCATTTTGACTGAGTGACTGAGTAGCCACAGTGCCAAAGTGTCTCCATTTGCCTAACTGTAGACTGGTGAATTTTAAAAGTAATTGAAGGTATGCTAATACCTGACTCCACTTAGCTTTTTTGAGGTCATTAACTCAAGGATTCACAAACTTTTTCCACTAGCACTATGAGGTTCTTATAGTTGTTCTCATGAGACAGGAAAGATCTGATTTTTTTCTGTGTTATTATTTTAGGCACATTATATTTCTTAGTACTCTTTACTTACAGTAGACGAAGATAACATTTAATGACAAATTAATGCAGAAAAAAGTTAAATTCCAAAAGGTTCACATACTTTTTCTTGCCACAGTATGTATATCAAATAGATACAGGTAACCTGATCACCTGTTTTACTTTGGAACTAATTACTCGGCGGCAAACATGTATCAAGAGATGTATTCTTAAGATTTGTTTAAAATCAGTTGGAGTGTGTATTGGTCATTTACACATCAGCAGGTTTGGCCACAATAAGGAACCAATCCAATAAAATTTTATTTGTATAGCGCTTTTAACAATTCTCATTGTTGCAAGGCAGCTTTACGCGATCAAAAGAATTATTTAGGTTTGTATAGAATGTGAATGTGTATGAATCAAAATGGTCAGATAGTCCCTGATGAGAAAGCCGAGGGTGACTGTGGCAAGGAAAAACCTTGAGAGGAACCGGACTCAACAGGGAACCCATCCTCATTTGGGTGAAACAGAGAGCAGGAATTGATCTGCGTTCATACTGTGTGTTAGGTGGCAGGCAGTTCAGCTATAACAGTTGAAGTTAATATGGAGTGCAAGGAAGACTTGTAGGAAATTCCAGTCCTGAACTATCAAGCGACTGCCGTCAAGTCAAGTCCTTAGACAGCTGTCAATATCAGTCGAGGGCAGAACCTTCATCATGGTAGACTGAAACCGTCCCCAAACACCGGACGCATCCCAAAGAGACACACAGAGCATCCATGTGACGAGATCTCCAACCAGAAGCGGGGCACCAGGATAGGTCAGGCAGCTCCAGAGGGCAGAGGGAGTCTGGATCACTGACAGCTCAGAAACAACATGTGTAGCTCGACAGAGAGAGGTTAAGAGAGAGAGGTGGAAAGAAGGGAGAGAGAGAGAGGGGGAGAGAGAACAGAAGAGGGGAGAGCAGAAGAGGAGAGATAACAGTTAGGTATGGTCACAGTCACATAATGTATAATGTGAATGTATATTTAGTGTAGAGTGCAAGCAGAGACTCCGCAGGTCTAACTATAATAGCATAACTTAAAAAGGAGAGCCGGAAGAAAACACAAACATGAGGGCTCCCTGAGATGTAAAGCAATCAATCACCTCATGGTGAACAAACCTGAGTGATAAATGAGTGATGGGAAGACAGCATCTAAACATACCAGTTCACCATAATACTCTACGTCCATGAGTCCCCCAGATCTGCTCCTTTATCCAAGGCAAATCTATTCATTAAAATGCTTGGCTAAATAAATAGTTTTTTTGCCTAGACTTAAACACTAAGACTGTGTCAGAGTCCCGAACACTATTTGGAAGACTATTCCATAATTTTGGCGCTTTATAAGAAAAAGCTCTGCCCCAGTTGAAAAGCAGCCTGCATCTTTTAATCGAAGTAGGCGTGGCGGATCGTAAGACACTAGCAGTTCACTCAGATACTGCGGTGCGAGAGCATTTAATGCTTTATATGTCAAAAGTAGTATTTTAAAATCAATGCGAAATTTCACAGGGAGCCAGTGCAGTGTGGATAAGATAGGGGTGATGTGCTCGTATCTTCTGGTTCTGGAGGACTCTCGCTGCTGCATTCTGGACTAGCTGAAGCTTGTTAATGCACATAATTGAACAACCAGACAGTAAGGCATTACAATATTCCAAACTAAAGGTGATACAAACATGAACTAGTTTTTCTGCATTGTTAACTGGACAATATTTCTTAGGTGAAAGAATGCTATCCGGGTAATATTATCTACATGTGCTTCAAATGAAAGACTAGAATCTTTATCACACCGAGGTCTTTTACTGTTGCACTTGATGGAACAGAAAGGCCATTTAAAGTTACAGTGTGATCTAAAATCTTGCTTTTAGCTGCATGCGGTCCTATGACTAGAACTTCTGTCTTATCAGGATTAAGCAGAAGGAAGTTGATTAGCATCCAGTCGCTTATATCCTTTATGCATTGCTCAACTTTAGTAAGCTGTTTTTTCTCATCTGGTTTTGCTGAGACATATAACTGTGTCATCAGCATAACAATGAAAACTAATACCATGTTTACGGATTATGTTGCTCAGAGGAAGCCTGAAAGGGAAAAAAGCTGTGTCCCTAAAGTCCCTAGAACCATGTGGAACACCAAACTCCACTAAAGAACATGCAGAATAATCACCATTTAAATCTACATACTGATAACGATAGGTCAAATAGGATCTGAGCCAGGAGAGGGCTGTTCCCTTAATTCCATTTTCTAATCTGTAAAGAAGAATACTATGATCAATGGTGTCAAAAGCTGCACTGAGGTTGAGTAACACAAGCATAGTTACACAACCCTAATCAAAGGTCAATAGGAGGACATTTACTACTTTAATGAGTGATGTCTCTGTGCTGTGATGTATGTATGCTATTTCTGTGTAGATATGAACATAGCTGCTCCGCTACTATCTTTTCCAGGATCTTAGAAATTAAGGAGAGGTTTGATATCGGCCTGTAATTGGACAGCAAGGAAACACATACAAGGAAAAATGCCTGATATTCCACGGTAAAGTATGAAAGTGGATCAGTGATCATTTGGGACTGTTTTGTGGCTCGTAATTCAGGGGATCTTGTGATCTTACTAAAATATTTCAGCCTAAATTTTTTTCCCTGTGCCGGTATCTTCAGGCTTAAACAGACCTATTACCAATATATTTTAAATATATTCCAAACATACTTCCGAGTTAAGGAATTTATACTTTTCACAGTAGCATTTGTGTCTAAAAGTTTCATTAAAACATTTATTTTATATATATATATATATATATAAAAGCAATTATACATTAACCTTGTAGCTTTGATCTCAAAATGTCACTGGTATTAACTGTGAATTTATTATTGAGGTCAAATTACTGTATTTAGTAACTAGTTTTATAGGTTATACTACAATGGCCTTTTAAATCACATCTTATTAACAAATTGCATGAATACACATTTTTTTAAAACGCCATTTTAATATAACTTGTAAACTGTGTATAATATAATTACTCTTATAGCCAGTTTGAGCACACTTTTTTAAATGTAATATTATTTTGATGTGTTCACAGATACACAAGAAAAGCAAAAAGTGTGGAAATACTTCACTTCCCTTTTAAACTCATTAGTTTATAGACTAAGACAAATAACAAGAATAACCTTAGAATAGCCTCATGTTCTTCTTAAAATGACCACTCATTTGTCGCACGTCTGTTTGTCTCTTTCCACTGGTCCAGTACCTCATTTAGTTTATTTCTGTTTAGCTGTAACCGAGAAAGTTCCCCATATTAAATGGTATTTAGTGCCACAGTCTCCTTCTCAACTCGGCTACAAAAGCTGTAAGTGGAAAACGGTTTTAAAACAGGGATTATTGTGTGATGCAACAAGGCATGAAATGTTTCCACAATGCATGAAGAAACTAAACTACATTATTTAGAGCACGTCCTGAGAACTTTTTTAGAACATGTACATCTGATCCAGGTTGAAAGAGAAAACCACAGAATGGCTAAAATAAGCGTTATGTAATCTAAAACCCCAATGAAAGAAGTGTTAGGTGTCCATGCTTTCTATTGTACCATGCTTTGTTTCCATGTTTTATATTCGCTGGTTTTCTATAAACCATGAGGACCAGTAAACAAGTTTTTAAAAAATGGCCTTAGTCTTTACAAATTATGTCCTACTGTATATATTTATCATATCTGCATTATTATGTAAAAAAAAATGACTATTTCTAAACATACTTTAAAAATGAATAAGTAGGCTAAATAACATTGCAGAAGGACATTTGCATGCTTGTAAGGAAAGCACCATTTTACATGACAGACAAGTTTTCATATGGAAAAAAAACTATTGTAGGCTTCTGGGTTGTGCGTGAAAATAGAAAGGAGCAAGTGTGACAAGTTATGAGAAGAACTCTGGCATATTCTTCAGCACACTCAGTAAAACTGCACACATCTGTATCTAACAGTTTTGTCTCTTTTTGTGTGTGTGACCAAGGCTTTTGCACAGTGCTGTAAATAAAAAACTGATGTTATTTTACTGAGCATGGTGGAGAATATGAGTTCTTCTGGTTCTTCATGGTGGAGAATATGAGTTCTTCTGAGTTCTCTCTGTCAATCTTGCACATTTCTATTTTCATGCAAAACCCAGGAGCCTTATTCATTTATTTTTTCCATCTGAAAACTGCTCTGTCATATAATTTGTCGCTTCCTCTACAGGCATGCAAATATTCTTCTGTATTCTTCAGCTATTCTGATGTACTGTAGATTTACCGGTGTGCTGCGGATCATTGTTCTGCTGCATGACTCAATTTTCAAGTTTTAGTTGTCAGACAGATGGCCTAACATTTGCCTCTAAAAAACTCTGATATACAGACGAGGTTATAGTCGACTCAATGACTGCAAAGTGCCCAGGTCCTGTGGCTGCAAAACAAGCCTAAATCATCACCCCTCCACTGCAGTGCTTGACAGTGAGTATAAGTTATTTCCGCTGCAATATTGTTTGGTTTTAACTAAAAAAGGCGCTGGGCATTAAGGCCAAACACTTTCAGTTTGGTCTCATTTGTCCATAGGACATTTTTGTAAAAGATCTTATTGTTAGATCTTAGTGCCGCTTTCGACACCATAGATTATGGTGTCTTGTTAGAGCGCCTTCAACAGTGGGTTGGTATTTCGAGTACTATATTGAAATGGTTCTCATCATTTATGAATTCTAGAACCTTTTCTGTTTCCTTTAATAAATCACCGACTGCTCTTCTGTATGGTGTTCCGCAAGGGTCTGAGATAGAGATAGTATTACATGTATTTGGATCGCCGTCGGTTGTTAAAATCTTAACCCCCGCCATGGGACCACTGTCACCCTATTAGTTCACATGTGAAGAATCTTGGGGTGATATTTGACTCAGATTTTAAATTTAAGAAGCAAATATCAGCTGTGGTAAAGTCGTCCTTTTATCATTTGACAATTTTAGGTAAGACGAGTGGCTGTTTTTATTTCAATGACTTTGAGGCATTGATCCATGCTTTTATTTCTTCGCGCTTAGATTACGGAAACGTGCTATATTATGGGGTCAGTCACTCGGCACTAGCCCGTCTGCAGTTGGTTCAAAATGCTGCAGCACGTCTTTTGACCAAATCAAAGAAATCTTGTCATATTACTTTGATTTTAGTTTTGTTACATTGGTTGCCGGTGGAATATAGAGTTATATTTAAAATTCTTTTATTTGTTTTTAAAGCGATCAAGGGGGTAGCCTCTCAATACATGAATGATTTGATTCACCCATACTGTCCACAGAGAGAACTTAGATCATCTGATCAACTTCTGCTTACAATTCCGAAAAGTCGATTAAGAAGGAGAGGCGACCCTTTGAAACAAGCTCCCTTTCCATGACTGTGTTCAGCTCACAGTGTTGAAATTCCCTAAACGAACCTATCTGTTTTCCTGAAGCTTTTGAACATGTATTATAGTGGTTGTGTATTGGTAATTTGATGGTTCTGGCGTTTTTTTAATGTTTTTCTTTTTTTACATCATGCGTCACAACTTTAATAGCCCAGTGTGATTTTCCACAAAACTTGCATGTGTGCACACAGTCTAGCCGATTCTTGTGTTTACTGACACACACACACACAACTCATGGCCTTTAACAGTGAGGATCCTGTAGGATCCTGTAGGATCTGAGGTGTATTTTTTTGCACAGCATTGCTCAGTCGGATCTTAGGAAGATTTTGCTGGGACATTCACTACTGGAAAGATCGGCAACTGTCTTAAATGATTTGTAACTGTAGAATGCTGAACTCTAAATTGTTTGAAAATGTTTTTATATCCCTTTCCATATTGAGTGCAACTACATTAAGCAACTTACCCTACAATATCCTGTGTAAGCAGTAAAGGGTACTTAGTATTGTCTACATGTTTTTTTTTTCTTTTTACAAGCAGATAATTTGTATTGTGTTTACACAAAAACACAAAGAATTAAAAGAGAAGTGCTAAGTTTGAACATAACTGTATATGTGCCAAGGGCTGTGTGCTTTTTATTCAGCTAACTAAGCACTGTGCTAAAAAGTACTGTTTAAATCACATCATCTAGTTTACTGATGACACTACAGTTCTGGGTTTCATCAGCAACAATGGCTCAGTATACAGCAAGGATCTATCGCTTAATGTCAGACTCGTAATGGTTGTATGGGAACAAGTTTGGGGTGGTTCAAATGGTTACTCTGGGTTACTGATCAGAAGGTTTGGTAACACCAAGCTGCCAGTGTCGACCATTTGACAAGGTCCCTAACCCTATCTGCTCCAGGGGTCCTATGTCAAGGCTGTTCCCAGTTTCTTAATTGAAATATGTGAAAAGATAATATCACTGTGCTTTAAGGTACATGTGCCAATTAACTGAATCTCCTAAATCTTAGCTAAAGACATTTCACAAACCTCAAGAAGTTTCCATTCACTCCGAAGCATGTGATTTATGTCATTTAGGACATCTGTGCAACTTGCAGATCTTGTCATTGGTTAAGCAAACCATTTTGGAATTGGATCCTTATAAATGACTTTGCTGTCAGTCAACACTGGAAGGACATGCACCATTAACCTGACATTCTGAAGAATTGTGCATAAGCATACAGAGTGTGACCCTTGATATCCAACTGTAATGCACCCAGAACACTACATCTAGATTCAATCTCATGAAGGGCAAAATTACTGCCCTTGTAATTTAGGTACAATTTATTCAGATTCATGAGGATGAGTCTCTTTGTTTTTCTTGCTGGCAAAGCTAACCTGATGCTCAGTAACTTGAATTTTTGCACAATCTAAACAATTATCCAGGTTGACAGTGCTATAGCAAGCAACAGAAGAAATTATAATTAATAAATCAATGTGCCTGTCTTTGCATTTCTCACATGGTTTGCATTACATAATAAGAGAGAAAGAGATCTATCTGCTTTTATCAGATGTGTCATGTGAAAATGATAACTTTTGAAATGTCTCCTCTGGGTTTACTTCCTCGCTATTTTTCCATAACAGCACCACATGTCATTTTTCCTCTTATTTCATGCATAATAAACTGTATGATTTAAATTTTCTTGAAGGAGAAATAACTTTAATTGTGTCTATTCTTTTCTTTCTGTTCTGCTTTATGTAAGATTATGTAAGAATTCTCCAAAGATGCACTGACCCGTAAATAAGCCTAAGAATTTTAGTATGGAAAAGTCAGAGCAATAACTAACTTGTGTGTTCTAACTGTCATATACATGTAGTAAACAATGTTTATTTGTAAATAATGAGAATAATATTTTCCATCAAGTTAAATGGTTAACATTAACAATAAGTTTATTATCCAGTTAAAAACACTGACAATGAACAGTGATGTTTTGGGGCTAGCTAAAATTTTTAGAGTTAAACTATTGTTTATGAATTGTTTATAAAAGTCTTAATTATTCTGGCACAATTTTTTTTTCTATCAAATTACTAACTGTTCAGTGACGTGGCCTTGGGAAATTTTTTGAGGAAGCCAACTGAGTCAACCTAAATGTCCTGTATTTATTTTTTTACTGTGTGTGTGTTTTGTACATTATACGTCACAACTTTAATAGCCCAGGGTAATTTTCCATAAAACTTGCATGTGTGCACACCCTCTAGACAATTCTTGTGTTTACTGACACACACACACACAAGCTCTTGTACAGTTCTCAACATTAATTTTATGCAACTTTAAATGCATAACCAGGCTCTAAATGTGTAGCAAAGATTCAATAATAATTAAAAGAAGCATTCATTACAAACTCAATGAGAAAATGTTTTATTTAAAATATTCATCACATAAATTAAACGTGACTTATAAGACTTATAAACTTTTTATTACATTTGTGATTAACACACACACACACACACAGGTTAACATTATCTATATTTTGCTTTAAACTGCAAAAGTGTATGAGGTCATATGGGTGTATTGCAGGCACATTAATAGCATTAAAAATAAACAGGGCAAAGAAAACAAGTATCATAATAAATTGCTAAAGACTTACCACATTTTGTTTTATCGGTGTCGTGGTGTTATGGGCTTTATCATGTTTCGACTGCTACTCTGAATGTAATCACTGGCTGCAGTCAGTTATGTGTATGTTCTACTTATGTACTGGTCTAGCTGATCTGCTTTTTTATTAACAGTAGTCTGTGCACCTCTAACATTTACTTTACAACAGTACTGACAGGTCTAGTAAATAAATAGACTTGTTTCACTTTGTTACTGTTGAGCTTTTCTCACCTTTAGAGTGCTTTATTTATTTCTTACAAGGGTTTACTACGAATACCATGAGAACATGATAACTTCTAGGTCTACAATGTCTTCTACTGGTGCTGTGATATTGAATGTTCAGGATGTTATACAACATCAGTTCTTGTTGTCAAACATCTGGCCTGCATTTGTATGTGTGTAGAGCTAAGAGTCAGACAGAAAAGTTCTACAGTCTTCTTACAAATGCAGCCAACTCTCATGAATCGTCTTCACATGCTCTCACTTCAATTCAACAGAATTACCTGGAAATGGCAGGCAAAACCACTGACCTCCAGACTTTTTCTGACGAGTTAGTTATACAGTAAATGGCTTTTTTTTTTATTATTATTATTCAAATAGCTACGGAACAGTATTGTGGCTGGAGCGAACTGGAACGATGACCGCCTCTTTTTCTCTCCAAGTGGTGATAAAAAATATCCATGTTATCCGGTTCAAATTAACACATATTTACAGCCATGTACAGACATAAAGAATGGGTAACAATTGGAACAGTCATAATAGTGCTGATCAGATTAACAATATAATAAAATAAATCAACATTTAAATTGACAAAGTTACACACCAGCTGGAGCATTAGGGAGTTAGGGGAGTGAGTGGGAGAGATTCATAATAATGCAGCACAATTCCTATTTATATTCAATATCTTTTCCTTTTCTTTTCTCCTTCTTTTGTATCAACAATGATTCTTCTTTAACTCTACTTTCTCCATTTATTATTATTATTATTATTATTATCAGTAGTAGTAATGCTGTGGTTGTTATTATTGTTATTAATATTTTTACCTTTGTTCATTAGTTCACCTTTGTTCAATTTTCTCACCTTTTTTGACTGCCCAGTTACATTAGTGTATTTTTAATCTATTTATTTCTGTTGTTATTTTATGACTAGATTCTGAGCTTTAGAAATACAAGTGCTTGTAGGAGCCTACAAATATTCTCTTAGTTCCACAGCTCCTGCATGACAGTGTCAGTTGTACCACCTTGAATAAATACAGTCAAATGTATCTGTTGTTTCACCTTTACACTGCAAGGCTAAAATAAATAGAACCTGGGCCCTGCAGGGTATATGGTGTATGGATAGTGTTATACAAAACAATTGTCTGAGCGTGCGCACGGGGGAACATGCGCGTGCACGCGCAGAACCAATGGCAGTATTTTCACAATCTGATTCCAAACTTTTCTGAGCGGCTTGACAGTGCTATGGTACATATGGACTTGCGTTTGACATTAAGAAATGCTCATTTACTCTTTTTAAAACTTAGTCCGCCTGTCTAAGTCTCTACATTGCACATTCGCTTCTTCTTCTCGTGTAAGGCCACGCCCATCGCCGGGCGGCAGCGCGCAGGTAGAAGACTTTAAGTTCAGCAAAACTGAAAGCACTGAGATGTGTTTATCTGCGCAACACACGGATTTAACTCTGAATTATCAAACAGCAGCTTCTGGGGGTATAAAAGATCGCTTTATGTCGGTGGTTTCCCCAGGAGAAGTCAGAAAAGTAGGAACTTCATTTACGAATAACTGACAGCGCTTAAATATTGCATTTACTGTGTTTCTAAAGATTATATAACATGTCTTGTTTATATACTGATACTGTCATACTGAGTTTTGTGTATATGATGAAGTCAGGGAAATGCGGCGACGTTTTTAAGCAAATTCTGGAACTCGCTGAAATAAAAATAAGTAAATGAATAATAATAATAATAATAATAACAGCAACAACAACAATCATTAACGATAACAAATAATGATGAAATTCTCTATTACTTAAATATGAAAGTCATTTTTTTATTAAAATCCATTAACAAAATACCACATTAACCAGTGCAGAATTAATGAGGAATGTAAAGGAAGACTGAAAATCCCCCTGTATAGCCCTGTTTATCAGGAATGTTGTTTTTGAGTTATGTAAACTCCTCCCGCCCTCTAGGCTGCTTTTAATTGCCTGTGTGTGTGAGAGAGAGAGAGAGAGAGAGAGAGAGAGAGAGATGCATTTATGCGTATATTCAATTAGTAATTTGTTTAAGAAGTAGTTAAGAAGTGAACAATGGTAACAAGTGGCTAATGTAGTGTTGGCGGATTCATGGCTAAAATCGACCAGCCTGGTGGCCAATTTTCATTGATTGCTCTTTGCACCAGTAAGAGCAGAGTGTGAAGGTTTAATTAACAGAGTAATAGCACAGTTCTGCTTAAAATATTGTGATGCACACAACATTATGGGTGACATATCAGAGTTCAAAAGGGGACAAATTGCTGGTGTGCGTCTCGCTGGCGCATCTGTGACCAAGACAGCAAGTCTTTGTGATGTATCAACAGCAATGGTATCCAGGGTAATGTCAGCATACCACCAAGAAGGACGAACCACATCCAACAGGAGTAACTGTAGATGCAAGAGGAAGCTGTCTAAAAGGGATGTCCGGGTGCTAACCCGGATTGTATTAACCCACTGCGGAATTAAATGTGCACCTCAACCCCCCTGTTTCCATCAAAACTGTGGTCAATGTACATTGCCGGGCAGCTATAGCCAAACCTTTGATCACTCGTGCCGACGCCAAACGTTGGTTTTAATGGTGCCAGCAGCGATGTATTGTTCTTTGATGAGTCCACCTTCACTGTCTTTCCCACATCCGGGAGAGTTACAGTGTGGAGAAGCCCCAAAGTAGCGTACTGCCCAGTCTGTTGCATGCACAAAGTGAAGAATTGGGTGGATTAGTGATGATTTGGGCTGCAATATCATGGCATTCCCTAGGGATTACGAGCATAATTTGTTCCGGAAGTGGGCTCGTATTTACAAAACACTTGTAAACCAAATTTAATTTTCCCATAGGTAATAATGGAAACTCAAATTATTTGTTCCACAGCCCAAAAAAAAAAAACGTAAATAATAAAACGTAAAAAATAATTAACACAAAATGTAAAGTAAAAATGAAACAAATTAACCTGCACTTTACCTTAAAAAAAAACGTAAAAATAAATCCCGACAGATAAGTGTTACCGTTTGTGCACACAGGCGCTGTGTGTGTATGTGTTTGTAATGTGCAAGCACGCACACACACACATTAACGGAGGGACCATTTTTAAAACCGTTTAAAAATTAACCATTTAAAAATTAGCAAGGAACATTGCTAGTCACACAAAAAAAAAAAAAAAAATTAAACAGCACCTTACCACGACAGAGCAGAGTTTGTTTGGGAACCTGAGAGGAGGGGGGCTTTAAAGCCGAAAGTGTGTGTGTGTTAGTGTAAGTGACTAAGCGCACACACGCACACACTCGCCTTTACAGCCCCCCTCCTCTCAGGTTCCCAAACAAACACTCTCTGCCTTATACAGACACACACACGCACACAAACACACACGCACACTCAGAAACTCTGCAAGCACGATAGGTAGTCGTCTCCCCTGCTGGGTCTTAGTGCTTGAGTTTCTGAGTGTGCGTTTGTGTGTGTGTGTGTGTGTATTCACCCAGCAGGGGAGACGATTACCTACAATTCTGCAGCACAAGAGAGAGAAAAACCGTTGGCTCAGTTGTGATATTGTGACACACGGTGTCAAAACAAAAAGCGCATGTGTGATACATGATACTCGGTGCTCGTAAACCAAGACAATGCTCGTTGTTTAAGTCAAAATGTATTAAAAATCTTTGCTCGTCTTGCGGAAAATTCGTAAACCGCGTTACTCGTAATCCGAGGTTCCACTGTACTTGTCCTAGAAGGGTGCATCACTGCCAAGGACTACCGAACCATTCTGGAGGTTGGTCCTGAAGGAAGATTGTTTCATTTCATTGTATACTAACTGTATATAGTTGAATTGACAATAAAGTCTACTTGACTTGACTTGACTCGGAGGACCATGTGCACCCAATGAAGGCGGTGCCCTGTATCAGGATCATAATGTACCAATACACACAGCAAGACTGGTGACAGAGTGGTTTGATGAAAATGAAAGTGAAGTTGAACATCTCCCATGGCCTGCACACTCACCAGAACTAAATATCATTGAGCCACTATGGGGTGTTTTCGAATTCAAATTTTATTTGTCACATACACGGTTTCGCCTGCCATGCAGAAGTCCTGGGTTCGATTCCTGGCCGGTGCCCGAGCCCCCAGCCACTGAATGCAGTGCTGGTCCCAAGCCCGAATAAAATGGGAGCGTTGCGTCAGGAAGGGCATCCGGCGTAAAACCTGTGCCAAGTTGTTGTGCGCACCGGATATTCTGCTGAGGCGACCCCTTGCCGGGAGCAGCCGAAGGACCAACAACAACATACACAGTATAATATGAAGTGAAATGCTTTTGGAGGATCGAGTCAGGAAACGTTTTCCTCCACCAGCATAATGTAGTGACTTGGCCACTATTCTGCAAGTAGAATGGCTCAAAATGCTTTCGTTCACTGTGCAGGACTTGTATCTGTCATTCCCAAGACTAAATAATGCTGTATTGTATTATTGCATTACCAGATGTTTCAGTTTTATTGTCCAACCCCTGTAAAGTGGTGCTGCGGGCAGGCTGCAGAGTAGGGCCTCTATGGATCAGACTTGTTTGTCTAGGAAAGTTGAGATCTGGGGAATTTGGATGCTGGATCAACAACTTTGAACTCTTTGCCTGCTAAGCCCCATACGTGGCAGGCTGTGATGCACAGGGTTTTCTACTGCCTTTCTGTCATGGCTGGTGTGGCATGGCGAAAAGCAACAAAAAATTTAGACGCACGCCCATAATTTTGTGTGTGTGTTGTGGAATGTTTTTGTGTTTTGTGTTTTGTATTTTTTTAATTTTGTAAAATGTTTTGGGAAATGTCATTGTGCTTTGAAATTTAGGGCCACCATATTTACATTATACTTAAAGGTACAGTATTAGAAAAGCTTATAGAATACCCACAGACAGCAGTCATAACTGAAGCTACCAGTGACGCCTTCATTTCATGTCCTCAGTGTGTTCTTTTCATGGAGATAAATTATTTGTAAACATAGGCGTGTGCTACCGAGCAGTTAAAAGTAAGACAGCATTCCTACCTGTCATGTTAGACCAGTCTTCTCAAACGAGCATGACAACATAGCATCAGAAGTAAACACTACTTACCCTTAAATGAATAATGAGTTTTGCTGTAGACAAGTTATGCCTTAGAACACACAGACAGTCTGATAAGTCAAAATCATGTAGTTTTTCCATGATACTAATGTCAGCTAGTTATTGTGGTAACAAGCAGATGGTTAATGGTTATTGAATTTATAATAGCAAACAAATCCAAATCACTAGGTCAAAGGTCAAGACCAAAGAACAGGGAGTGAAACAAGGAACAGGAAAACAAAGATTATGGCAAAGATTAAAATCAAAATAAAGATCAAACCCCAAACCAAAAAACATGAATATAACTCTTGTTCAGGAAGGTGAAATGTTAGAGATGAACAAATACTTCACGAATACAATGTGTGTGCAATCAGAAATCAGGTGACTGCAAATGTGGCCATGTGATGTGTACATGTTGTAGTCCAATACTGTATGTTCATATTTGTAGGCAGCAGTGCATTGTGGGAAGTGGAGTTCAGTGCAGTTTGACCTGTGTTGTCAAAAGTATTCACATTCATTACTTGAGTAGAAGTATAGATACTAGGGTTTAAAAAGACTTCTTTGGAAGTTAAAGTATCAAATCAAGCTTTTTACTCAAGTAAAAGTGTAAAAGTACTGGTTTCAAAACTACCTAAAGTATAAAAGTGAAAGTATCGTGAGGGGGAAAAAAGCATTAAGGATAAAAGCTTAGGCTGTGCCACGGGCCTATATACTGCACTAAAACCTCATAAAAAAAAAAGAAAAATATGGTGTTGTTGTTTTTTTTGTTGTATTTTTTAACGGCCATAGTGATTTGGGATACTGTATATTGCAGTTGAAAAAGAATGCATTTTAGTACAATGCAAATACATTAAAGAACCATATATGTGTACTACTGAGCATTAACATGTTTTATGGAGAAGAAGATATGAGAACTAGTTGCCTATAAGTATTTTAATGGTGAAAAAAGTCAAACTTCAGAGGCATGTCATCGGTAACCTTTATTGGAATGTAAATGTACATCCAAGCTTAGCTGCAAGAATCTGTGAAATTGGTGTACTCAACTCTCAACTCAACTCATCTTTATTTGTCTAGGACTTTAACAACATGCATGCCCCAAAGTGCTTCACATAAATAATAAAATAACATTGTAATCTATTAAAATAATGAATAATAATAATAATAATAATAATAATAATAAAATAAATAAACATAAAATAAAATAATACAAAAATAAAAGATTTTTTGTAATAAATTGTAAAACAATATGTAAAATCAACATGTCATGTTGGTTTAAATGCCAGGGAAAGTTTTAAGATGGGACTTAAACAGCCTCAATGATGTGGCCTCACGAATGGTCAATGATAAATCATTCCATAATTTGGGAGCCGCCACAGAGAACGCCCGATCACCCCTGACACCCCTAGTGTACCCAGGGCAGGCTTAGTAACAGTTACCCTTGTATGGTTGTCTACAATAAACATTAGTGCTGTCAGAATGAATGATTAATCCAAGTGATTAATCAAAAAAAAAAAAAAAAAAAAAAATATATATATATATATATATATATATATATATATATATAGGCTATATATATAAATAATTCCTGTTACCTTCCTCGCTGGTGCTTGGTTTTGACATTTCGCTCGAATCTTGAGTCTCTGTCACGGACATCTTCGTCTACTTATCACAACCTTATCAACCGAAAATTATATTTTATTCAAACGTCCTTGCTGGAGTGTGTGATGTGACGTCATGTGCAGGTGCGATGGATCGCGTACCAACCAATAGGGTGTCGGAATGGTATGTTTATACTTCTCATCCAACCACAATCAAATTTGCTTCATCCGGATGTTTTTTTTTTTTTTTTTTTTGAATGACAAGCTGAAATAAAATAGGATTAACAAGGCTATTTTTAAAATGTAAGAAGTAGAAAGTACAGATAATTGCGTGAAAATGTAAGGAGTAGAAGTAAAAAGTCAGCTGAAAAATAATTACTCCAGTAAAGTATAGATACCCAAAATTTCTACTTAAGTAAGGTAACGAAGTATTTGTACTTCGTCACTTGACACCTCTGAGTTTGACACAGTTCAGTATGAAACAATTGGTTAGTAACATTGTATGATAGATTAACATTTTCTAAATTATTGTTCGTGACTTGAGTTTTCTTTCGGTTATCAGAGTTTTCAATTAGCCACATAATATACAGTCAAAACAGCTGGTTAAACCGTAAAAAAAAAAAAAATTAATCTCATTGAACTTTCTTTATACTTTGTCACCCTGCCAGTGTGTGTAGATGTTAGTTTTTGTTTCTTTTTCACTCTACTGTACTCGATTCTTTACTGGAAACTGATCAACTTTTTATGCATTTATGACAGATGTTCTTTTCTAAAATGTCTGCTTCTCTTTTTTAGATATTTCCCCAACAAACCTGAATGCTTAACAGAAATGTAAAAAGTCGAATGTAGCTATAAAATGATTAATGAGCTGCATCAGCAAATCTCTCCAGAAATGGAATTCTGAAGTTAAAAAGAATCTGAGCAGGATAAGCTTCAATGAAAAATAAACTATGATGAACTGAAATAGTGTGGCAGGATATGAAGTGCGGGGATGAAACATTAATTTCTTCTTCATGAAGACATCTCATCATTACTTTCACAATGATTCCCATTTTGCAGCATACTTTTATAATTGCTGCTATTTTCTTCCTCAATTTTGAACTGTGTTGCTGCCCGTGTGGACGAGCTGAATATGAGACGAATGGAGAATGCTGTCCCATGTGTTCACCTGGTAATGAGATTTGATATAGAATTATGATCTACAAATGTATGACTATATTAGGGCAAGTGCAAATTTACTACATACTTAAAAGAGATAACTGCAATAAAAAGTAAATTAATGTTAATTTCATTTCTGATATATTTTTAGGTAATCGAGTTTATAGACATTGCACTGAATTTACGAGCACAACCTGTATGCCATGTATTGACTCAACTTACACTGATGAGCCCAATGGTCTTTTAAAGTGCATTAGCTGTACAATGTGTGATACGGGTGCAGGTAAGTTTGTTCTTTGTACAAATAATATTTTTATGTAATAAAAAAAAAATTTTAACATGTTTTTACATTACATGTTTTTATAGGATTAAGAGTAAAAATAGCCTGCACACGAATTTCAAACACAATTTGTGAGCCACTAGAGGAATTTTATTGCATAGATGAGGACAAGGGCAGCTGTAGACAAGCTGTAGAACACACAAAATGCAAACCTGGACAATATATAAAGCAGAAAGGTTGGTGTAATACATCTTTACTATTATATGAACCTTTCCATTACTGTATTTGCATTCATCAAATTATTGGGATGCAGGAGATGTTTTTTTACTGGTTGCTGAACATTTATTTACTCAGCAGCATGTCTTTGCAGGAACAGCAGTTAGTGATGTTGAATGTGCAGTGTGTTCAGATGGCACCTACTCCAATGGCTCCATTCAGATTTGTCAAATTTATACAAAGTGAGTGTTGACTGGTCCTGAGAGACTAAATGATTATTCTGATTAGTGAGAGAAGATCCATCAAATAACTGAAAAAAATAATTTAATGTAGTCTTTCTTTTGAGACCTTGTCAAAAGATTTATTTTAGAACCATTTTTTAACAAAGAGTACATTTTATCCAAGCATTGCCAAACAGTAATCTGTAATGGTATTTAAAGGTAGAAAAGTAAATGTTATGTACAGCTGTACATTCATGCACTTATGCTTCAGTTACTGCTTACATCAAACATCGGATAACCTCTATCATAATGTTTAACCAAAAACATACTGATTTTCATTGTCTCAGTAAATACAGCTCATAAACTTCATGTCCTAAATCTATTACTACAGTATGGTCATCTTTTCCAGCTAAGACATACACTACACATGTAAATTTATTTTGATAGGTGTGAAGATTTGGGACTTGAAGAAAAGACAAGAGGAACAAATTCCTTTGATGTTGAATGTGGACCAAAAGCTCCAGTAGCTCTAATAACCATGATCATAGTTATAGTAGTGGCAATAGTTTTGGTTGTATCTGGAGCACTGTTTTTTATAAAAAGATATACAAAATATTTACCTGGAGGTAAGTTTCATATGAATCTGTGTATAGTTTTTTTTGGTTCTTAAAATATTTACTTTTTAAATTGAAAACTTTAATAATATTAGTTTATCAAACACAGGTTGTACTGCCGAGGTGATATGACTTTCAGTCAACCAGACAAATGTAAGCACTGCATTAGTGTTATGGGGAATAATTAAATGATTTCCTCTTTATGCCATTTTTATCTATAATATTTAGATAGTATGCATTAAAACGGAGAAATAAATATTTTTGCTAAAAGAATGTTTTGTTTTATAAGGAAAAAGATACTTTACAGAGAGTGACAAATAAAGAATGGTAGGAGTTGATGTAAAGAGATGCGCCCTGTTATAACTATGAAATACTGTAGTATAATTTCTGCAAACCTGAAGGCAGAACTGTGCAGAATAGATATGATATGCAGGATTTCTTTTGGAGAGAAGACCTAAGTTATTGTGTAAATTATAAGTAATAATATCTTTTGTTAAAACACAAATTTACTGACTTTCAATTTTCTTCAGTGGCAGAATGCTTAAATCTTGCTAATTTTTGATTTGTGTAATTTTTCTTCTTGTCCTAGAAATAATATGTGTGTCTGTAATCACTGTGGTCATTCGGCTTCTCCAGTTGAAAATGACTGTGGAAAACAGAATACACCCAGTTACATCCAGTGCCCAGCTAAGATTTGTTGTGGTTGCTTGGGACATGTTGGAACATACAGACCAACTATACTGATCTGTTTCAATCTCATAACTGTTTGTCTGGGAGCTGCCATATATTATGACCATAAGCCATATGTTGGACCACTGGACCGACAGCATCTGAAAAAAGATCCTTGATAACGGTTGATCACGGTTTTGTTTTGATTTGATCTCCATTCAATCCACAGTCTGTGTTCATACACTGAGAAGAATCTGAGCGCACAAGAGCATGCTAGTACTTTGTAGCTGGATGGGTTGGCAAAATGAAAAATTAAATCTATTTAACTGTGTATAATTATTTATGTAATTCAATCTTTAATACCTGATTCTTGTACTTTTATATCTTTTATATTGTACATATTTTTGTGATGTAATAAAAAAGGAAAGCTATCTGAAAAAAAAAAAAAAAACTAAATAACACTGTTCAAATAAAACTCTGTTTGCTAGTTTGCTGTGTTTGCTAGTTTCCAACCTACAGTCCAGACGGTGGCGGTAATGCGTTGTTGCCAAACCGCCATACGCAAAATGGAAGCCTCAAAAACAAAGACTAACAAAATCGAAAGCTCTGGGTAATCTATTTAGTTTTTAGTTTACACGAAAGTGTGTAAAAATATAGTAATCGGAAAGTGGTATTGACATACAGTTCCGAAGATCACGACGATAAAGAGAATAAAGAAGACGTTTTCAACTCTTCTACAGGAGGAAATGGAGGACAGCCGTCTGAAAGCAGGGAGTACACCAAAGAAACCAACAACAGCGAGGAGAAACAGCGCAGTTCATATAGTGAACACCCAGTTCTGAAAAACGGGTCTAACTATGTGTTTTGAGAAAATAATGAAACCCACGTCTCTGACCCTTCGGTTGTATATATTCGGTAAGCAGGATGTGTGACCTGCTCACATTAAAGCTGCTGTTTATTTGGAGCGCTGAGTATTAACCCATTATCCTTAGCTTTATACAAACTAGTAAATCGTATCAACGCTCAGTTTAACGCAAAAAAAGACAATTTAAAAACATATACAAGTATAAAGCGAAACATCGTGAACAGTAAATATGAGTGCATTTTTACTTTCGGTTCTTGTGTTAGTAGTGAAAAACCTCAGCGCTTTCCAAAGCACAAAATGGCGACTGTAACGGGTAAACAACGCAGTTTCAAACATTACAGTTACCACTTTTATCTACATCTCACACCCACACATTACTTCTCCTTTTTACTTGATTCATCGCATTAAAACCTAAACGTTAACGTGTCATTAATACTAAAACGCAAATAGACAAACTTACTTACAGTGTTCATGCCGTTATTACAGTGTGGAAGCAGCTCAGGAGTGATGATATTAACACTGTAGTGTGACATGGATGATACGCACTCAGTTACTGACTGAACTGTCTAATAATATCATCCAATATACTCCCAGTCAGGTGCACTCCCCTCAGGTTACTATGGTGACCAAGCAAAGAAGTGTAGAAGCAGGACATAACTGATGTGAGAGCTTTGACAGTGGAATGTGTTTACTAATATGTTGAATTAGGGCTTGTTTAATAAACAACTTTTTCGATTATAGGGATAATTGAGCCGGGAAATGTGAATAAACATATTTACAAACATATATAAAGTATTTGGTTGGCACTGTGGGTTAGGGGTTATAACTGTTGTCTTGCACCTCCAGTGTCCGGGTTTGATTCCCACCTCAGGGTCTGTGTGCATGGAGTTTGCATGTTTTCCCTGTCTTTGGCGGGTTTCCTCTAGGTACTCTGGTTTCCTTCTACAGTCCAAAGCCATGCAGAGTAGTCTAATTGGAATTTCCAAATTGCCCGTAGTGTGTGAATGTTAACAAAAAAGACTGTTAACCAGGGTCATAAAAATGCAGTGGTCACCATTGGGCTCCACAGTCACTAGATGGACTACAAAGATCTTTAGGTGGATGGATGAATGAATAGATAAAATATTTATAGTTTGGCTCCATGGCTCAAGTGAAACATGTCCACCCTATCCTTCGATTATCAATCGAGTTCGATTCTTAGGTGATCTGTAGCCAGGAGTGTGGAGAGTGGCATACTTGCAATCTCACATTGACATGATGAGTGAGAATAGAGGGATATATATATAATTTATTTTTAATCAATACATCAGTATTCTATCCAAAATGTATTTACAAATATAATATAAAGTAGCCTTACAAAATAGTAAAAAAATCTACATATATCTACAGGAATGCTTCCTTCTCCATTGTATTTTGGCATTATACCTTTAGTCATGAAGTAACTTGCAGGTTGCCACATTCAATGATGTAAAATACAGCCATTTTCACACACATTCCCATTTCACATTTCCATAAAGCATTGCAATTGTTGGGTTTATATCTGAATGAGCTCAACCAATAAAAATCGACCCAGAAGTCATACTACGTCAGCCCCAGTGAACTTCATGGATCACTTTCAACATAGAACAAATCTGAACTGCATGGAACATTTACAGATCGGCCTGCAAACCATTACTATGTGCTTACTATGTAGAACATAGTATGTAAAGTTCGCCAACCAATCATGGCAGTCTAGAAAATGTAAAGTCATGTTGCCAGCTTTTGGGCTACTTTATTATCATCTTGGGGTGAAAAATTTATATGGAAAATTGTGCTGTTTTTAAACTCTTTGTCAAAGACTTTACTATAGACATTACACATACACATGGTACAAGGGGAGTGCATGCACAGATGCTGCACACATCCACTTGCTATAGCCCAGGGAACCAAGCCACCTGGATTTGTGATGTCCCAATGCTGTGCACTGAACCCCCATTCCCTTCTTTTGCAATAATAATTTACCCCAATGGTTGGCATCAATAAACTGCAAAGTTACCAAAATATGTGTTAGTTCAGTGAAATTACCAAACTGTGCAATAGTCTTGACTACTGTTAAAGTCTTCACTAAGCTGAAGATTTCTTTGTCACTTATGCTTGCACATTTGCACGTCCACTTTGTTGTCTTTTTTGTATAGAACTTAGATAGTTTTTCTGATAACTTAAAAATGTCAATCTGTCTTGTTCCTGCTATCCAGCTAATTAGATTTCCTAGTTAGCTAGTTAGTTTTTGTTAATTTATGTTGTTAATTTATGTTCTATGTAGTTCCTTGTTCCTGCAGGAACGTTGTTAATTTCACTGTGTACTAAACTGTATATGGTAGAAATAACAATAAGAGCCTACTTAAACTCAAACTTGAGATTTTGTATTGGGAAATATGATATGATATAGTTACTCTTCTAAACACCAAAATACATAACACCAAATAACTTAAAGGGGATAAGTAGATGAGCTTTTTTCTCAGGTTGTTTGTGAGTGTATTCATGTTAGATCAAAGTGTGTAATGGTGCAATTTTACAGATCCAAATATGCAGTGTTTTTTATTCATACTGATGTCGCAACATGTAACCTATGTTTTGTGTAAAGTTAAAACTACATTTCGGGATTTTATTAAGTATAAGTGTTAGTATTTTTTTTTTTTTTCGGTTTGATTTAAAAAATTATTTCAGTGTTCTCATATGTAGTTATTGTTTGTGTCTTTTACTTTTACTAGTTTGGTCAGAATAAACATGCATTTCATTAAAAAAAAAAAAAACGTTTGTTTTGTCTCCCAACAGGTGTTTATTCTGTCCTGACGTATGGGTGTGGGCCAAGTGAATATCTATCGAGGGCTGGAGAATGTTGTCCCATGTGTAATATAGGTATGACATGATGATACTTTAATAATTAAATAACAGGGTTACTGGTCAGAATTCCAGAGGATCCTGAGCCTTTCCCAGGAGCACTCAATGTAGGGCAGGGAAACACCCTGGGATGCCAGGCTGTCACACATGGTGGAATTTAGTTACTAATCATCAGGCTTTTGGAAAGTGAGAGGAATCTGAAGATCCCAGACATGCAGAGGTGTGAGGTAGCAAAATGGCATCGCTCTCCTTTCACCCACTGGAAAGTGAATAGACATTTTTTTTTCCCCTATTTGAATGTCCCAAATTAAAATACAGTGTTGTTTACTATCCAGTTTCATCAAAAATCCTCCTCAACAAGGATGTACCTGTTTTATTTTCTTTACCATATTACTGTACATTGATGCTTACTACATAAATAATAAAGAAAGAAAAAGCATGTGCATTCCCAAATTGCCTGTAGTGTGTGAATGGGTGTGTGAGTGTGTGTGTGCCCTGCGATGGATTGGCACCCTGTCCAGGATGTACCCTGTCTCGTGCCCTAAGCCTCTTGGAATAGGCTCCAGGTCCCTGTGACCCTGAATACAGAATAAAGCAGTATAAAGATAAGTAAGAGTGAGAAAAAGCATGTTTTTATTGATACTTGGTTAACTCACACTAGCTGCTCTTTAAAGACCTAAGAAAATATTTTGTCTGTTCTTATTAACTTATAACTCTAATAATCTCTGTGTTTTGCAGGGTCAGTGGTTTATAAAGACTGTACTGGTGATTACAGTACATCATGCAAACCTTGCTCTACAGGAACATTCATGAATCTACCTAATGGGCTTAATAAGTGTTTGCAGTGTAAAGTGTGTGACAGTGGTAAATATTATTTAGATCATTTTTACGACTCAAATCCTTAATGTTTGTTTTTCAGAAAATTAATTAAAGCGTTTTCTAATCTGATGTTTTTCTTTGAAATCCCAAGGACTTTCTATTCTGAAACGCTGTATCACAACAAAGAATACCATCTGCAAGGTCTCGGATGGATATTATTGTTTAGATTACATAGAAGAGAATGGTGATTGCATCCGTGCAGTAGAACACAGTAAATGTACACCAGGGCAATACATAAAAACTCCAGGTGGGTAATAAAGCCTCAGTCCTTCTTTTATTTGTTGTCACATTAAGATTTTGAATTAACAATGCTTTTGAACAAGACATTTAGGGAGCTAGTAAAAATGGCGTGTTTATGGAGCTATGTTTGGCCAAATGATGTAAAATTGGTATTGTATCTGAAGTAAGAGTTTTGCAACTTTGAGCTCCTAAAAAGTTTTCAGGACGTGTTTGTGAGTGACTCAAAGCACCTACTGTAAATATAAAATGATTTTGTGTGCATATGAAAACTGTAATAAGAATAATTTAAATGAAGGCTTAGACAAAGTTAGCATTAAACAGTCAGATGAATAAAATGGTCTTATAATAAAGTGTGGCAGAGCGCTGAGGAATTTGGAAGATTTACAAAGAGTTAAAAATCCGATTACGCCACCCTGGGTAAGGCCCAAGGACCTTAACTAATTAAATCTCATTGTAGATCACACAGGTCAGTTCACAACTAACAAGGCAGGAGACATAGATATCAGAAAATCTAAGTTTTATTACAAAATGTATTCCAAAAAATGACAATTACATAAAAAGAAAACAAGCAATCATTAGGAGCTACAATGCACATATGACACTTGAGGTACCAGAACCGAGGCCTAACAGGCAGGGCATAGAGGCATAATCGGTCTACACAGCAAAACATCCTTAATTTAACATCCAAAATTAACCCCTGCCTTAGGCACTTGACTCCTGTACCAACAGAAATCAAATTCTGCACTTGAACATAACATAAAATACCATAAACACAACTAAGGAAAAGACAACAAACATGGACCCACACGCCATTATCCCAGCATGCACACATTCACAACTCCAATTGTACACACACACACACACACACACACGACAATTAGAAAACAAAAAATACACAAAGCAAAACAAAGCTTTGATGCAACTAGTGCAATGCTTAGCATCAAAGCTAAACAGGAAACCAACAACACAAAAGACAAAACAGCAAGATGAAATGAAAAGTAAAACAAACAAGACATTAAAGCAAAATTTGCAAGCAAAACAGCAGCGTCTTGCAGTAGTTCCCCCGTAGCACAGTCACAGGGAAGCTAATTGCATGTAGCAATGCCGCTAATTTATCTGCAATAAAATTTCTTTTAACGCCCACAAAAAAACAGCAACTTCTAGATAGAATTCAACAAACATACCCTATGAGTCAGTGGGACAGACAAACCATGAACTGGAAGCTTAGACCTCATTTTATCTAGCTGGGAGACACGGAGTGTGTGTGTGTGTGTTTGTGTGTAAATGAGATTAGACCTTCCCCTCTCCCTCTTCTCGTCTTACACAATAACCCTTCCTCCTCTCTTATTTGAGTTTCACACATACACACACTAAAGGAAACACTAACTTATCGGGAAAATTAACAAGGAACATCACTCATGACACTCGTGTGAGCGCACACTAACAGAATCACTGTTGTAAAGTAAAAAATAGAACAAATTAACCTGCACTTTACCTTAAAAAAGAACTGTGACAGAGCAGTACTTTCGTTAGAGAGAGACTGTGTGTGTGTGTGTGTGTGTGTGTGTGTGTGTGTGAGAGAGAAAGAGAGAGGAGGAGGTGTGTGTGTGAGAGAGAGAGAGAGAGAGAGAAAGTGAGAGGAGGAGGGGTGTGTGTGTGTGTGAGAAAGAGAGAGGAGGAGGGGTGTGTGTGTGAAGGCAAGAGAATGGGGTGTGTGTAAGGGCGAGAAGAGGGGGGGGAAGGAGCACGCTGTCCAATGAGTAGGCGCACACACAAAGTCCAGGCTGAGAGAGAAAGAGAGAGAGAAAATGGATCTTTAACCTCTCTAATGACTTTCGCTTTACACGCGCACACACATGCGCGTGTAAATAATTAACAGTACACGCATACATACAAACACAACATAAAAGATGTTTAACACGCACACACGGTCACAGTGTTATAGTAAACAGTACACATGTGCACGGATGTTGATTATACCAGTGAGTGAGGCGGACTAAGACCCAGCAGGGGAGACAATTACCCACAATTCCGAAGCACCCGAGAGAGAAAAAACATTGGCTCAGTTGTGATCATGTGATGCTAGGCATTAACCCAAAAATGTGTCCTACATGATACTCGGTATTCGTAAACCATGACTTGTTATATATATAACAAGTGTATATATACAATATATATATATATATATATATATATATATATATATATATACATTCACCTAAAGGATTATTAGGAACACCTGTTCAAATTCTCATTAATGCAATTTTCTAATCAACCAATCACATGGCAGTTGCTTCAATGCATTTAGGGGTGTGGTCCTGGTCAAGACAATCTCCTGAACTCCAAACTGAATGTCAGAATGGGAAAGAAAGGTGATTTAAGCAATTTTGAGCATGGCATGGTTGTTAGTGCCAGACGGGCTGGTCTGAGTATTTCACAATCTGCTCAGTTACTGGGATTTTCACGTACAACCATTTCTAGGGTTTACAAAGAATGGTGTGAAAAGGGAAAAACATCCAGTATGCAGCAGTACTGTGGGCGAATATGCCTTGTTGATGCTAGAGGTAGGAGGAGAATGGGCCGACTGATTCAAGCCAGGGGTAGCTCAGTGCTTAAGGCATTGGACTACGGTTCGGAAAATCCCAGAACCACAACCACCACAATCAAACCCCACAACCACCAAGTTGCCACTGTTGGGCCCTTCAGCAAGGCCCTTAACCCTCAACTGCTCAGATGTGTAATGAGATAAAAAATGTAAGTCGCTCTGGATAAGAGCGTCTGCCAAATGCCCAAATGTAAATGTAAATGTACTGTAAGCTGATAGAAGAGCAACTTTAACTGAAATAACCACTCGTTACAACCGAGGTATGCAGCAAAGCATTTGTGAAGCCACAACACGCACAACCTTGAGGCGGATGGGCTACAACAGCAGAAGACCCCACCGGGTACCACTCATCTCCACTACAAATAGGAAAAAGAGGCTACAATTTGCACGAGATCACCAAAATTGGACAGTTGAATTGAGTCTCGATTTCTGTTGAGACATTGGTAGAGAGATATCAGTTGGTAGAGTCAGAATTTGGCGTAAACAGAATGAGAACATGGATCCATCATGCCTTGTTACCACTGTGCAGGCTGATGGTTGTGGTGTAATGGTGTGGGGGATGTTTTCTTGGCACACTTTAGGCCCCTTAGTGCCAATTGGGCATCGTTTAAATGCCACGGGCAACCTGAGCATTGTTTCTGACCATGTCCATCCCTTTATGACCACCATGTACCCATCCTCTGATGGCTACGTCTAGCAGAATAATGCACCATGTCACAAAGCTCGAATCATTTCAAATTGGTTTCTTGAACATGACAATGAGTTCACTGTACTAAAATGGCCCCCACAGTCACCAGATCTCAACCCAATAGAGCATCTTTGGGATGTGGTGGAACGGGAGCTTCGTGCCCTGGATGTGCATCCCACAAATCTCCATCAACTGCAAGATGCTATCCTATCAATATGGGCCAACATTTCTAAAGAATGCTTTCAGTACCTTGTTGAATCAATGCCACGTAGAATTAAGGCAGTTCTGAAGGCGAAAGGGAGTCAAACATCGTATTAGTATGGTGTTCCTAATAATCCTTTAGGTGAGTGTATAAGCAAAAAAAATAAATACATGCTTCTATTTAACATGACTGAACAGGAATGGTCCTATTGTAAACATGCACTTTATTGTGTTGAATTTGCAGTGTGTGTGATTTTGCTGTATTTATTTACAGGTACTAAGGCCTCAGATACAGTGTGTGAGCCCTGTCCACCCGGATCTTATTCTCCTGAAGGTGTGAACTGCACTAAATGGACTGAGTAAGTCAACTATTTGTTATAGAAGCTGTACTATTTTGTTTCAAGTTGCATCTTTATTCTTTACTTTTCAGCCAAACTGTTCTTGCGTTTTTTTTCTGGTGTCTGTGTAATACTTTGTTGTTGTTTTTTCTCTTCAAGCTGTTCAGACAATAATGAGGTTAAGACCCAAGAAGGCACTTCCATTACAGATGTTAAATGCAAACGTAAAACAAATAGATCTCATCTCATCGTAGTTCCTGCTGTGGGAATTTTACTGTCAGTTTTACTGACAATTTTTTTATTTGCGCTCAGACTCAGACCAGCAAACGAAGGTGGTTTGTGTTTAGTTTTTGTCTGTGTTTTAAATAAAGTATTGATTCATTATATTAAGAAAAATCATGAAATCATGGAATGTATAATATTCTTAACTGTATTCTAAGTGTTTGAGATTAATATTTGACATACTTTATTTTTGTTTTGCAGGTAGCAAAAAATTAAAGGTAGGTACTTTTAATTCACAAACACTACAATCAGTGGTTTATGTTTACATTTACCATTTGTTATTTCTTACTAATAAATATTACATCATTATGTAAACATTTTAGTGTCTTAAATGAAGGGTTTTTCTTATTCCTTCATTATTAAAGCCATTCTGTGTAAAGTCTATAAGCTGTTCATGTTATCATAGTCATCATCTGCTTCTTTTTCTTTTTTTTTCTTCTTCTTCTTCTGTTTTGTCAAGGCTGCTGCTTGATCTTGGATTTGTTCTGAGACACTTTTTAATTGTCTACATATAAAAATAAGTCACTGCTTCTGTACAACTTTCTTTCCATGGCGTTAACATCTGTCTGCCTAAAAGAATAATTATGATCAATAGCAATTTGCAAATCCTGTATCCTTTTATATTTCTTAAGTTAATTATAAAATACATGACAGTTAATAGAGTAGTGTCAAGATAATGATTTGATTCTGTTACACCTTATTAAACTTAGTAATTAATAAATAGTTGAGGGATTTTAGTCTTTAGTGTGAAATTATGGAAAAGAAATTGAGATTTCCTTAAAGTATTATAAGTGGACTATGCTAATGTAGGATCCACATTTACTTTACACTTTACTTTCTAATCCTGATTGCATACATTCTAATTATTCAGATGCGTCAACTGGCTTGGTAGATCTCTTAATGCTGGCTCTTTTTATGCTTACAGAGTCCTGTAGAGGAAACCAGTCATAACGATCAAGCAGATGCATCACAATCCAGCAAACTGTAAGAGCTGCCTCTTCTGTTTATTATAAATACACAATGAAAGCTGGTTCATACTACAGAACATTAATGTTATTATTACTTTCTTCTAGGGAAGAAAAAGACGAAACAGATTCATCAGATGAAACGTGAACTGAAAAAGGAACACCTTGTGCATGTATACCAGCGTGAGTTCAGGATTATTCCAGGAGCATTTATTTCAGTGTTCTGATCATCAAATCACCAGCTGTACAGAAGAAGACTTTAAGAAACCTCTCTGATCCATACCAGTCACTGACATTCCTCCAGCAATACCAGGATTGTTGCTTTCAATTTTTAAAAATAATTAATTTAATGCTGCTTCTTGGGACATTAAAGTTGGGATGAGTTTCTTTACCCTGACTTTGTAAACTTTGTAAATGAATTGACTTGTTTTAATAGCTCCTCTTCAATATTGCCCACTGAAGTTGCCAAAAAGTGACTTTTCTCTTAACACTAATTTTTTATCAGTGATTTGTCAATTTTTAGGCTTTGAAACAAGGAATAATCTAACTTTTTTATACAATTTTTTTTTCAATCCCAACCAGAAAAAGGGTAATTTCATATGGCTAACTAAATTTAGGATATGTTTATGTCTGTGGAAATAGGAGAGTTAAATTTATACTAAATACCACCCTAAATTTAAAAGATACTTACTCGATTTAGCTTAGTGGGACTGTAGAAGCTTCAAAGTCTCAGCTGATTTCCGGAAATAATTTCTGCATCGAATGAGGGTTATATAATTTGGCCGCTGACATTTTTATTATAACCTGAGTGACAAACGGTGTAAAAATTTACTGTAACCAAGACTTATGGTAATTTGCTTACATACACATCTATTTGGATTTAAGACTTGTAAAAAGACAAAAATGTAACTATCCATTTAATCCATGTGCTGGCCTTAGGACAACGAGCTGTCTCTGCTGAAACTTCTTCCATTGTACAGTCTATTATTCTCCCCTCTGCCCATATTGTTTACTAATAAGAAAAGTAATGTCTGTTAAATAAGATTTTAGTCAACTTCTCTTTAGTATACTTTAGTGTATATCAAACTGCTATGTTTGATACAAAATTAAGATAGCAGTCAGTAATTTGATAGCAGTGGTAGCTTAGCAGTTTAATTTGTAGCAATCGGATTATTGATGATTATATTTCTATTAAAATAAGTAGAAATACTGGCTCTTGAGAGTCTGAGTTTACTCTGAGACTCATTTCTAAATTTTTAGTTTTCAGATATCTAATTTGCTTCTGTTTAAGCTTTTGATGGTGGTGTTAAAGGGAGGGGGGGGGTTCAAGTACATTTAAACCTTGGATTGTGAGCATTCATTCTGGAAGTGTGAAAATAGTGGCTGTAGTGATTGAGACCTGAGACCCACTATGGCTGTAGTGATAAAGACCAGAGAGACCAGTCACATATACACACAGACACATGGACACCCACATACCAGCTCCCTAAAGAGCCAGAGAGAGGAGAGAAGGATGGGGGCTAATGTGTAGCACGACCTTTATGGGGATACACGCACACCAGTTTACCTAAAGTTTCTCATTCACACATGCGCGCGCGCAAACACAAAAAAAATGCTTTATGCACACTGAATGTTGATTGTACTAGTGATGCATGCACTGTGTGACTGAACATAGGAGATGATTACCCACAATAATGCTCATATTTCATGACCTTCCTCGTTTACCATTTAAATGTATTTTAAATTTTTCTTGTCTTGTAAAACATTTGCGGACCAAGGTACTCGCAATCCAAGGTTCCACTTGTACTTGTATTATTTTCTATTTCTGTTTATTTTGTTATTTTTCAGATAACAGTGCTGCTGAATGTGTCTGTCAAATAACTAACTACATAATTGCCACATTCATTTAAATGCATAACCTTTTTTATAATGTAATTTTTGTCAATATGTCAATATTTTTTTTATATTTTTTAACACTTTCAATATACAATATGTACAATATACAGTTATATACAATAGTATGACCTGTTGGCTAAAATCTTTTCTAAAATGTGTGGCCTCCAGTCTTGCAGTATATTATGACTTATTAGGGGTGTGACGAGACACTTTTCCCACGAGACGAGACACGAGACTGGGTTCACGAAAACGAGACAAGACTTTTAGACATTTTTTTAAAGAAATCCTCAATGTTTAAATATATAGCAAAAATTGCATTTTATTTAACTGAAAAACACAAAATGGAAAAAAAGGCATGTCTATTTTGAAATCAACTTTATAAAATAAAACTTCTATTTTGATGAATGATATGCAGTAATAGCATGTAAACACTGCAAAATATTTTGCCAGAAACTGACAGGCAATTAATTGCACAATAAAGTTAAATAGTATAAATAAAAATAAATAATAAACAACACAAATATCCCTTTACGTGCAATTAACCATAATTAGTGTAACTATCAAAGTAGTGATGTCTTAAAACGTAAAAAAAAGAGTTTATTATTATCAGTGCCGACCCTTCTACCTACCGAGACAGTCTGCCCTTAAACGTTTCTTTGACACAACAGACATCTTTAAAGAAGCATCAATTTATAACAACCACACAGACAGAGGAATATATCTCAAAGTGTACTCTATGTACAAAAAAAAACATCACTATTCAGGCTAATCAGAAACCATGGTTGACGGGAAATGTACAAGCGTTTGAGAGCATGGGACGCAGTCTTTAGAGCCGGTGGCACTGCAGGACTACAGTAGCAACAGCAAGAGCCAACTTGTTCAGCAAGATATATTTTTGCTTATCTGCCTTAATAAATTCTTTGGCCGATTTGAGACCCAAAAACAACACAGGCACAGAATATATCCCACCTTTAACACACGAGCAAGCTGTGTGTCTGACCTCAGTCAGCGTGAAAAAGACCCTGAGGATCAACCCACAGAGGGCAGCCGAACCAAACAGTAAACCTAGTCGGGTTCTAAAGGACTGTGCTAAAGAACTCAATGATATACTAACAGACATTTTAAATGTCTTTAATGTTCTCAATGGTGGAGGCACTTTAAGTTAAATAACTTAATTTATCCTCAGAATCCACCTTGGACTCATGAACATCACACACTCTCTGTCTTTCAGATTCGGCTGTTTCATTATACACTCCAAGTCTGACAGATCCACTGAATCCCCCAGTTCAGATGAATCAGTACCTGTAATTTTAAGTCTCTTACATTTTTGACCATGCAGGACGTCTTCTAGACAACTCAGTCAGCTACTGTTTACATTTACATTTAGGCATTTGGCAGACGCTCTTATTTAGAGCGACTTCCAAAAAGTTCCTACAGTTAGTAGCTAGCAAATACTTTTTTTAATTTTTTGTATCTATCTATATTGTTTATTGCATTTATCTATGTTGTTAGCAACAAGATTAGGACTCAACTGATCCGAGTAAATGAAGAGAAGGATTTGTGAATCCCAAGTCATATAAAGGATTGTGTTATTTAACCCTGATGAATCCGGATTCGCTCATTATTAGTTTGCATGCGAATTAGAATTGGAGTAAGGGAAATTGAAGTCAGAACACAAAATACAGTGAAAAGAATACAGTGAATTTTTTTTCAATTTTTTTTCCACTTAATCTTGCTGTCCTATTATAGAGACAGTTCTGTGTTTCCTGCATGTATAGTGACATATGCTAAGGCTTTTAATTGTGGGTGGTGGTACCAGATAGTCTGGTGTGAGTATAATTTCTACAACTACCTCCAGGGTTTACACTGATTGGTGTGAAAAAAACAAAAGACATTGTATGGTGGAAATCCCTTGTTGATCAGAGTGGTCAGAGGAAAAGATTGGTAAACCATAATGAACATAAAACCATCTTAGCCTGCACAAAGCATTAAACTATAAAGTGGATATGGCTTCAACAGCAAAAAATCTCACTGGTTTCCACTCCTATTACCCAATAACAGGGGTAGATTGTAGGCTTGTGTGTGGCTTTGTGAGACATATGGCGTAGACTTGATACAGAAGTATGATTCAGTCTTAAGACTAGCATGGGCACAGTCTCAGTTAAAGTCATACAGTATGTTTTTTACCATTTTGATGTTTGATGTGAACATCAACTGCGGTTCATAAGTAAGCAGGTGTACATGTGTTCCTTTTAAAGAGGAAATGTGTAATAAATGTACAGCATAATTATACAGGCATCAAATTCAAAATGAGTGAATATTTGCAAGAGACAATCAAGTTTATCAGTTTGAAAACTGTTCTTGTTTTTGTGGTATTTTCAATTGAATATGGGTCAACAAGGATTTGCAGCTCACTGTATTGTTTTTATTAACGTTTTACACAACGTCGCAACTTCATCAGAATTGGGGCCTGTAGATTTGACAGGTTTTTAAAGTTTTAAATGGTGGAAAAGTGAAATGTTAAAATCAATGGCAGTTGGCAGTTATGTGAAAGCTTTATGCACATAAATGCATAACTTATAGATGAGTGGACTCGCTGCATGACATTATCCTAATCAGATCACAACAGTTTCAAGCCCCTATAATAGAGCTGTAGATGGTTATAATCTGATCAAAATGATCTAGAAAAGAAAACGAAACTGGAGGGAAAGTGAAATACCATAAGATTCACCTTCACATGCATCTTATTGTATATGCTGAGCATTTTAAGTCCTCCTTTAATGTTAGAATGATCTTCACTCCTCTGGAAGCTTTTCCAATAGATTGTGAAATATGGCCAGTTTATGCGGGAAAACAATTACTCTCCGAAAACCACGCTCACATTTCGAGTCCTAGAATACACCTGTGCATTCGGGAAAGAAGAATAGATGGTAAAACCTGGTTTTGTTGGGTGGAGGAGATGTTCCCCACCTGGTCACCTCATTTTGTCGCCACATAACATTGCTGTGTCAAGAGCTGACCAACTAAAGCATTCCCAGATCATAACACTGCCTCCAGACATTTGTACAGTGGGCCTTAGGCATGATGCACGTTATGTGCTTCCCCTCTTACCCATTGTTCTGGAATAACTCTTACCCATGATGCTTACTTTGTACATATTATAAATTTAACCACTGTTTTGGTATTCGTATTTGTGTACACTCAAAGCATCCTTGAGGTATTATTACTGGTATTTCCTTTGTAACTGTGTAATGTGCAGTGAGTATAAGTCTATATAATGTATATATTATAATTTTTTTATGTTTGTTTTTTTATTCATAAAATAGAATTTATATTGACAGCTTACTTAGCAAATAAATACTGCATTTCTAAATTATCTGCCTTTTATGTAACCAAGTATATACTTTGCCAGCCAACAAAAAAAAAAACATTACACTCATATTTTGTTGGACAAGGTTTTCTTTAATCATGGCATTCCTCCATAATTCCTCTCTAAGGTCTTGTATTGGTAATGGAGAGTCAGACTGTTGCATAAAGCCTTTTTCAGCACATTCCGATTTTCAAGATTCTCAATGGGGTTAAAGTCTGGACTCTGTGGTGGCCAATCCATGTGTGAAAATGATGTCTTATGCTCATGTTTTTTCAGTTCCAAAAGGATTCACATACATTTTCCTGCCACTGTATATATACAGGTATGCATCACAAGTTTCAATCAATGTTTACATCAAGCATCAGAAAGAAGAAAAAGTGTGTCCCATTGACTTTGATTGTGGCATGATTAAGGTTGGTACCAGAAGGGCTGGTCTGAGTATTTCAGAAACTGCTTATCAGGCAATTTCACAAAGAACAGTGTTCCACAAATAAAAGTTTACTCAGAGTGATATAAAAAACAAAAAACAAAGCATGAGCAACAGTTATGTGGGTGGAAACAAGTTGGTGAGAGTGATGGCAAAGGAAAGTGGCCATGGCTAGAGAGGGCAGAGAAAAAGGGAATGTGCAGTTGTGCACATGAACAGCATATATATTTGTTTTCAATAGTGTTGTTACTCATCCACTCACTTACGTATCCTCTATACTGCTTTATCCTGTACACAGGGTCACGGGGGCCTGGAGCCTATCCCAGGAGACCTATGGGATGGCAATCCATTGCCAGGCACACACAAACACACACTCACACACATACTAGAGGCAATTCGAGAATGCCAATTAGCCTAATCTGCATGTCTTTGGACTGTGGGAGAAAAAGGGAGCACCCGGAGGAAACCCACCAGACACGAGGAGAACATGCAAACTCTATGCAAACAGAGGCGGAAATCAAGCCCGGACCCTGGAAGTGCAAGGCGACAGTGCTAACCACTAAGCCACTGTGCCGTCCAAAAGATGGTACTTAATTAATATTTTTTTTCACCAGCAAAAACGTCCGCTAATGTGCATTGTCCGCTAAATGTAGCTAACAATGGCAAAGAACTTATTGTTGGCAATGAAAGCAAAATTCTTGGAACATTATGGCTGATGCACAGACTTCACAAATTCACAGAATATGTCACACATTATTTAAGATGAATTTCAGTGATTTCGGTGTTTTGCATAAAATAATGCATTTTTAAGATGCTACAGTGTTTATACTGGGTAATACATAGTGATGTCTGCAATAATCAAAGAGAACCTCAGTTAGTGTGTAACACCTCTGTGATTTTAAAGGGTGGTTTAAAATCATTATCTTAAGGATTTGAAATGCCGTAACATTCAGATACAGACTTCATCCAGACGATGGTGGTAATGCGTTATTGCCTAACTGCCATTAAACAAAACGGAAGAAAACACCCCAAAAACAAGGATTGTGTAATCGAAAGCTCTAGTGAGTTCTAGTTTACACTGAAGTCTGTAAAAAATATAGTAATCGGACAGTGGTATTGACATACTGTTCATTAAGAGAATAAGGAAGGCATTTTCTACGAACTCTTCTACAGAAGGAAATTGAGGACAGCCGTCTGTAATAAGGGTGTAGACCAAGGAACCAACAACAGCGAGGAGAAGCAACGACGTGACCATCCAGTTCTGCTGCAAGACTCTAACTGTGTTTTGACAAAATAATGAAATCCACGTATCTTACACTTCGGTTGTATATATTCGGTAAGCAGGATGTGTGTTCACATTAAAGCTGCTGTTTATTCGCAGCGTCGAGCATTAATACATAATTTTTTCTTTATACAAACTAGTAAATCGTATTAATGTTGAGTTTAACGCAAAAAAGACAATCGCTAAACATATTTAGTTATAAACCGAGACATTGTAAACAGTACAAATTAGTGTATTTTCAGTTTCTGTTTAACACTAATACTTACAGTAACATTTATTTATTTATTTATAATATGAATATTATCCGTATTTCCGTCGGACAGTAATTTAGAGACAGTCCCTAGCGCGCAGTAGGTGCGGTGCTGTTGCCGGAATCTGTTAGCGAATCTCCGCCACCAATCGGAATCTGGAAGCTCGAATATCCAACGTACTTCAAAGTAATTTCACCACGGATTAGGAGACTAACATTAACGTTACGTAAAGCACAAAACGGCGACTTTAGAAGTTACAAACAATACAATCAGAACTGTTATCTACATCACACACACACATCCCACACATTCACCCCACACAGTTTCTCCCTTTCACTCGCTTTATAGCATTATAACCTAAAACATGAATGTGTCATTAATACTGAAACGCATATAGACAAACTTACTTACAGTGTTTAAGCTGTTATTGCAGTGTGGAGGCGGCTCAGGAGTAATGACATTACTACACCATAGTGTATGGATTCCGTCTGAACTGTCTAATAATAGCATCCTACTCCCAGTCAGGTGCACTCCCCTCAGGTTGCTATAGTTCAAACAACCAGAGAAGTGTTGAAGTAGGACATACAGTGACTAGTACACTGTTGGGGGGTTGGTTTAATTAAACGTGTATGTGATTATAGAAATAATTGACCTAGGAAATTTCTATATCTATAAAAATATATTTCTACAATTTAAATCATTGGCATCTATCTTGCTATCCTGTAAGAATTGATTCTGGTTTGAAGTCTAAAAGTATAGTCACAACAACTGCTGATTTAATTAATGTTTTTCTATTTCTTCACACCTGCCTAAAACTTCTGTGGGTGATTGTTGTGCACTTAATAATTTATTATTATTATTATTATTATTATTATTCTCCAAACAGGCATCTATTCTGTCCTCACATGCGGAGCTCTATGTGGACCAAGTGAATATCTATCCCGCAATGGAGAATGTTGTCCTCTGTGTAATATAGGTATGGAATTGTAATACTTTCATGAATTCATTAAGTAATACATAAAAAGTATAAAGTTATTAGGCAGGAAAGTTAATATATTCATCCTCACTAACTGCGTTATCCTGGTCATGGTTGTGTCACACACACACAGTGGGTACGGAAAGTATTCAGACCCCCTTAAATTTTTCACTCTTTGTTATATTGCAGCCATTTGCTAAAATCATTTAAGTTTATTTTTTCCTCATTAATGTACACACAGCACCCCATATTGACAGAAAAACACAGAATTGTTGACATTTTTGCAGATTTATTAAAAAGAAAAACTGAAATAACACATGGGCCTAAGTATTAATTTCGGAGATTCGTGGGATTAATAAGAGTCTCGAGCAAATTTTTGGGCAGCTCGAGGCGCGCGCCACTTCTGGGTTTACATCTGGCCGCGAGTCAAGTCCAGATCAGTCGCTCAACTATCCCATCTGGTGGCCGAAACTCGACTACCATGTCCACAACCGTATGAGGTGCAATGCCTTCATCCTGCTGTGCGGGGATCGGTCAGGTTTGCCCCAAAAGTCAAGACCCCATCACGCAGGGCCAATTTCTCCTATCAGTTACGCTCTCAGGGACCGGGAAAAAGTAAAGGTGGAGCTGAAAAGTTACGTAAAAAGAAAAAAAAGAGGTAGAGGTAGATGCTGTAAAATGCTTCAAATTAACAGATTATATCTTTGGCATGAGGGGAAGTTACAGTTCTGCAATCTCTGACAGCGCTAACATCACGGTCAGGGATAGCGAGGCTGGATCCAGCGGCAGGGTCAGGGATGATGAACCAGTGCCTGCATTAGATCACGCTATAGTAAACTAGTTAGTCATTTTAATTATTATGGTAGTCAACTAGCACGAGTAATGCTGCTACTGATTTTATTCCAGTTTACCTGTTTAGTTTGATAGGCATCCTTTTCACTCAGTTTGGGTAGATCAGGGGAGAGGTGTTGGTCATCAGCAGCACGCACTGGTTTATCATCACTGACCCTGCACTTGCAGTTTACACTGATGAGTGGTACTGTATGTCTTACACTGCTTCCAGAGGATACCCCCTGACTAGCTAAAATAGTCTTTAAAGTTTTATATGTTGTTTGTTTTACAAATAAAGCCTGATATATGTTTGGTGATCCTGCAAATAATATGCTTAAATATAATTATAAAAATAAAATGAAGTGGTGTTAAAAATTAATCTCCACATTAATAAGCCAATGTATTATGATATGGGATGTGGTGGGCTGCTGTGGGCAGATCCGCAGGCTGCTACCACGCGAAGTTCTAAACAGGCAAAGGCATGTCCATTTATAGACACGCGGTTCGCAGGCAAGAAGCCTGAACGAGCTGCACCTGGCGGCGTGTGATCATTTACGTAGCACAGGTAAGGTATCAGGGCAAAATACAAAGTCCAAGAAAACAATGAAAGAAAGAAAGACAAAGACGCATTAGTTTAGCATGCTCAGTTTAAGTTAATAGTGCACAGCACAAAAATATAACTCTCTCTTTATAAATCCTTGGTAAGGGCGAACAACTCCTATTACAACTCCTATTTCATTGACCCCCTCTAAAGCCCTGCGTCAGGGCTCTTATAATCCTTTCAAACATCTCGTGATGTGGCTCTCCATCTCTGGGGTATGTGCATCCTGTCAAAACTATGACACCCATTATAATGTGTAGCCACTTTGCAGCTCTCAGTTTCGTAAACTGTGACATCACACGCTTTTCTAAAAGCAGTTTACTGTACTCTTTTCTGAAAGAAACAGTAGGAAGCTTCATAAATATATTTTTTTAATGTCCCTACTCTCAGCTAGGAATATTTTTTCAGTCCTAAATTAACTTTGAGTGCTAGGAGTGATTCTGAGATGCTTAGTAAATATGGGCCCAAATCATGTTATTGTGCAGTCACCATCGTAAATATTATTATTAATAATTTTTTTTATTATTTTACATTATCTCTGTATCTCTGTGTTTTTTAGGGTCAGTGGTTTATAAAGACTGCACTGGTGATTACAGTACATCATGCAAACCTTGTTCTAAAGGAACATTCATGAATCAACCTAATGGACTTAATAAGTGTTTTCAGTGTAAAACCTGTGACTGGGGTAAATATAATTTTGAATATTTGTAGGTCTTAATACTTGTTTTAGTAACCGTAATCAGTTTCTAATTTGTTGTTCTTATTTTAAAGCCCAAGGCCTTTCTATTCTGCGAGACTGTACCACAACACAGAATACCATCTGCAAGGTCTCGGATGGATATTATTTTTTAGATTACATAGAAGAGAATGAATAATGCATTGGTGCAGTGGAACACAGTAAATGTACACCAGGGCAACATATAAGAACTCCAGGTGTATAATAAAGGCTCAGTCCTTCTTTTGATTGTTGTCACATTAAAATGGGCACTTTAAATGTTCTGTCAGTGCATAAAAATTGTATATATATATATATATATATATATATATATATATATATATATATATACAGTGGTGTGAAAAACTATTTGCCCCTTTCCTGATTTGTTATTCTTTTGCATGTTTGTCACACTTAAATGTTTCTGCTCATCAAAAACCATTAACTATTAGTCAAAGATAACATAATTAAACACAAAATGCAGTTTTTAAATGAAAGTTTACGTTATTAAGGGAGAAAAAAAACTCCAAATCTACATGGGCCTGTGTGTAAAAGTGATTGCCCCCCTTGTTAAAAAATAACTTAACTGTGGTTTATCACACCTGAGTTCAATTTCTGTAGTCACCCCCAGGCCTGATTACTGCCACACCTGTTTCAATCAAGAAATCACTTAAATAGGAGCTACCTGACACAGAGAAGTAGACCAAAAGCACCTCAAAAGCTAGACATCATGCCAAGATCCAAAGAAATTCAGAAACAAATGAGAACAAAAGTAATTGAGATCTATCAGTCTGGTAAAGGTTATAAAGCCATTTCTAAAGCTTTGGGACTCCAGCGAACCACAGTGAGAGCCATTATCCACAAATAGCAAAAACAAGGAACCGTGGTGAACCTTCCCAGGAGTGGCCGGCCGACCAAAATTACCCCAAGAGCGCAGAGACAACTCATCCGAGAGGCCACAGACCCCAGGACAACATCTAAAGAACTGCAGGCCTCACTTAAGAACTAAAGAACGTTAAGGCTTGTCTCAATTTTGTTAAAAAACATCAAGTCTTGCCAAGAAGAGGGAAAATACCTTGTGGACCGACGAGACAAAAGTTGAACTTTTTGGAAGGTGCATGTCCCGTTACATCTGGCGTAAGCATTTCAGAAAAAGAACATCATACCAACAGTAAAATATGGTGGTGGTAGTGTGATGGTCTGGGGTTGTTTTGCTGCTTCAGGACCTGGAAGGCTTGCTCTGATAGATGGAACCATGAATTCTACTGTCTACCAAAACATCCTGAAGGACAATGTCCGGCCATATGTTCGTCAACTCAAGCTGAAGCGATCTTGGGTGCTGCAGCAGGACAATGACCCAAAACACACCAGCAAATCCACCTCTAAATGGCTGAATAAAAACAAAGTGAAGACTTTGGAGTGGCCTAGTCAAAGTCCTGACCTGAATCTTATTGAGATGTTGTGGCATGACCTTAAAAAGGCGGTTCATGCTAGAAAACCCTAAATAAAGCTGAATTACAACAATTCTGCAAAGATGAGTGGGCCAAAATTCCTCCAGAGCGCTGTAAAAGACTCGTTGCAAGTTATCGCAAACGCTTGATTGCAGTTATTGCTGCTAAGGGTGGCCCAACCAGCAATTGACATGCAAAAGAATAAGAAATCAGGAAGAGGCAAATAGTTTTTCACACCACTGTGTGTGTGTGTGTGTGTGTGTGTATATATATATATATACAACTCTCTGCAAAGCCTATTAACCAATCATGTTGTCATTTCCTTTTTCTTCTTCTTTCGTACAGCTTGATCTTAGATTTGTTTTCAAACCTTTTTTAATTGACTGCAAATAGAAATAAGTCATAGTTTCTGTACAAGTTAACATCTGTCTGTATAAAAGAATAATTATGAACTTTAGCAATTTGCAAATTATGAAACTGAAAGAGCTGCCTCTACTGTTCATCATAAATACACAATGAAAGCTGGTTCATACTTTAGAACATAATGTTATTATTACTTTCTTCTTGGGAAGAAAATGAGGAAAAAGATTCACCAGCTGAAACCTGAACTGAAAAAGAAACCCCTTGTGCATATGGGTGTTGAGGATTATTCCAAGAGGATTTCAGTATTTTTAGCATCGAATCACCAGCCTTTTTTTAAAATATCTGATCTCTCTGATCCTTACCAGTCACTGTGTTTCCTTCAGCAATACCAAGATTGTTTATGTCTTTTCCGTTTTTTAAATAATAAATTTAAGTTGGCATGGGTTTTATAACTTAACTCTGATGAACACTTTTACAAAACTTAGTAAACAACTTGGTGGCACGTTGACATAGTGGTTAGCACTGTGGCCTCAAACATTGAGGATCTAGTGTTCAATCTCCTGGGATAGGATTCAGGCCCCAAGCAACTCTGTACAGCATGAGTGGTATACAAGGGGCTATCAAAAAGATCCGGTCAATGTTGCTGTACATCCTCCCTCGTCCTCCCTCATCCTACCCTAAAACCTGGCAGTAGAATTTGCTATATCACTGCATGCTGCTCATCACACACACTTGCATGGCCGTGAATGAGGAGAAACTGTAGTACCCTTGAACAGAAAGTGCTGATAAGACAGTACAGCCAAGAGAAGTTTTAATATAACCGGAATGCGGATCATGGTTGGCCCACCCTATCTCGTGTATCTTAAGTAAATCTTTTAACCTATAGCAAAAAATAAATAAATAAAATTTAGATTTATCTATATTAGAATTATAATTAGTTTGTATTGTACAGTTTATGGAGCTTGAATAGCAAAATGAAACTGTTATTATACATTTGTTTGTCCTACATGTTACATAATTGCACATGCTTGTAGATCTGTTGTGTAAATTAAAAAAAAAGTAACAAACTCAGTAACAAAACTGAGGATCAAATGGCTTTTATTTTAAAAAAACTTTCATATATATTTGTGTCGCTTGTTTACATAAACATCATTTTCTATTTGTGCATATTTAGTTTTAGATCATAGTGCTGTTTAATGTTTTGTGTTGAATAATTCACAGCATTGCTAATGCACTTATTCAGATTCATTATCTTTTATATTTTTTAATACCATACAGCACCATATATATATTGTAAGACTCCATTATATTTTACCAACTTAATTATCATTAATGTGTTTACTGTATTTTTTTATGCAATATTTCTTAAGAAGCTTTTTTATATTTTGTCTTCATTCTGGCAGGAAAGTGGCGGATGGGGCTTTTAGCCTTTTGTTGTCTCCCTGCCTCCTACTTGTATTATTAACAAAAAAAAGCTTGCGATTGAATAACTACCTTGTAGTGAGAATATTAACAGGACCGTAATGTTGTTACACCACATTAACATAAAAGGATAAAATGTACTACAAAATATTTGACAAATAAAAATTTGCTGCCTTGGCAAATTGCTGTGGTAAATGTGACACAAATGAGACAGGTGTCAGGATCTGGTATTACAGTTACTGTGTTCTGATGGTACACATGTATGACGTATAACAGCACAAGCATGATGTTTGATGAACCTTACTTCTTTAAAAAGTATACATATTCAGGTAATTCTTATTCTTATATAGATTCATATATTCTTTATGAGCCTGCAAAAATGGTTTAAGAATGGTTTGAGGAACACAACAATGAGTCTAAGGTGTTGACTTGGCCTCTAAATTATCCAGATGTCACTCCTTTTGAGCTTTTGTGGAATGTGCTAGAAAAACAAGCATGATCCATGGGCGCCCCACCACAAAACTAACAGGACTTGCTACTGATGGCTTGGCGTGAGTTACCACAGAGCATCAGAGGTCTATAGAGGCGATGCAGGTGTGTTTTTTGGGGGCCCCACAACAAATATTGAGTATATAGAATTAGTTGAGATAAAATGCAAACCAGATTTTGTTTTAAACCAAAAATTCTTGTTTTAAAAAAATTATAAAAAATTGTGTCTGTCTTATTCAAAATGATGCAGAATACTCTTAGCTGTAAGATTAAAGGTATTTTATTGTTTTTTCCTTTAAAAAAAGTTTTACATATCCAAAAATCTAGTCCTTTCAACTGAATTGAACTTTTCTATAACTTGGTAATATCATTCTACATAATACTAAAGAAAATGTCTTATCACACTTTATAAAGTTGTCACTTTGCATTTAACCTGGGAATAATTTTAAACTGATGCAAGTGGTTTAGTAATACTATCTTACGACTCCTATTTATGCCTGTTCATTTTTTTTTATCACTTTTACCTACATACTAAACATTCCACAGCTTTAGTGTGGCGTGAACAAAGGGCCTGGTGTATTGTTATTTTTTTAAAGGGAATCATTTAAAGACAATGTTTCTTGTAGAAAAGCCTGTATGAACAGTTGTTACTGAGTTAATAATCATATGCTGGCTAGAGGAAGATGAGATCCCTACCGAAACGTAATTATTTCTACAGTTTATTCTGTTTTTCCCCTTTTCCATTGTTGCTCACTAGTAAATATGCGTGGTAAACTGATTTTTACCTATTTATTTTACCTAATTTTACCTAATTTAGCTTAAACCCTGAAGCACATAAAAATTGTTTAATTATTTGAATGGCTTTCCAAAGTTGACTTTTATGCTTTAAAAGAACAGTGGTGTCATCAGCTAGCTAAGAAATTTAAATTTGCCTATAAAAATAGAAATTCCCTTAAAATCCTGATTGTGCACAATATTTAAAAATAATAAATTAATAATCAAAATGAATAAAAAAGGGGAAATTGGGCAACCCTGTCAGACCCCACACTTTATGAAAATCTTTGTGAGGTGAACATATTAACTACGACAGAGCTGGTACTTCCTTTAAAAAGCATTACAATTATATTAATAAAGACAGACCCAAAATCAAACAATTTGAGAGATTGCAGAAGAAATTCATGCTCAATGGTGTCAAAGGCCTTATAAAAGTCCAAAAACAGCTTTAGATTTCACAAAGTCAGCATAATCCAATAAATCAAAAATAAGTCTTATATTATTACTAATGTGTCTTCCTTTAACAAAACCCGACTGTGTTTCTGAAATAATATGATTGCGCTTAAGTTAAATCTATTTGCATAACCCAAGGCCAAGATCTTGTAATTAACTGTGAGAAGTGTAATTGGTCTCCAGTTATCTATTAAGAGAGAATCTTTTTTAGGTTTTTGGAAAAGGGAAATAATACCCTGTTTCATTGATGAAGTCATTTCTTTCTGAACAACACATTCGTTATACATGTAAAGTAAAGGGGATTGTATTAAATCCCAGAAATGAATGTAAAATTCAATGGGAAATCCATCAACACCGGGGTTATCCATATTGAAAGTCAAAAGTAGAAATTAATTTCGGATCAGTGCATTTGACACCATTAATATTCAGAGCTGTCAAAGAATTTTTTCTGCAATTCCTTTTTTCCAAAGCAAAAAAAATAACTGGAAATTGTCTCTCCTTCCTCAAGCCATTCGGCTCTAGATCTAATAAAAAACCCTAGCCAAGGGGGTTCAGTGAGTCGGATCATTTGACTCGGCTCATTAGTAAGAGTCGAATCTTTAGTCCCTCATAGTGCTTATTAACATTTTTCTTGAGAAAAAAAAACATTTGTAATAACCAGTGTTTCTTATGTTTTTACACAATTTCTGAAACTGGTTTATAAAGTCTAACGTTAAATGACTACAACCTATTATTGAGTGTATAAAAATATATATCCTCGCGTGAGAGTCGGCTCACATGGTTCATCAAGGAGTCGACTCAGTCGCGAACAACACACTACCACAGCATACATCATCTCTCGTCGTCGCTTTATAAACTACTTCATTGAGTTTGTGTCCACTTTAACGAAATAAAACTGGTAAAATTACTTAAACCCAGCAAGTCGTATTTTTACACGATAACGTAGGAACTGTTGTAAGAAGTAGTTGAACCAGTGGGACCGTAATTCGTGAAACACCGCCTTCACTGAACGCTTGGGTTCATTTAACAACCTCCAAATTAGAAACCACGATATAACGTAAGTTGATGACATATTCAGTAGTTTTATTAGGTGTAAGTTATGAGCTATTTATTTTGCAGTCCTGCTGTTGCTTCCTCTAACGTTGGCACAGTTAATAAACTCATTCGTCTGTTACTTGCAGTGTGAAAACACTATTCTCTCTTGAATTTGCTCATACATTATCCAGTTTGAGAAGGTCTGATGGATGAGGAGGATGATTGTCCAGAGCTGGTACCTATTGAGGAGAAGAGAAGAGAGACACCTGCAGCTCAGATCCCTGTCACCATTATCACCGGTTATTTGGGTGTGTTTCACTTTCTGTTGTTACTGAAGTGAACTTGGAGTAAACTAATCAAGATTGAGCTTTAACAAATAAAGCTTTTCATACGAAATATAAGATGTCATTTAATCCTGACTTAATACATCTGCACTATATGGACTACATTTTTGAACACCTAACCATCACATGCATTTTCTATGCGGGCATTTTATTCCAGATTTTGCCCTCTTTTCATGTTAATATTATGATAATAATCTCGATTGTTCTTTAAAGGTTTGTCAGTAGCTAGTGGTGAAGTGAGGCTGTGGTGGCCAGGCCAAGTAGGAAAAGAAATTCTCACTGTCCTAGAACCACTCTTTCACGATATTTTTTTTTAAATATGCCCTGTGCCCTCAGAAAAAAAAAAAACTCCACAGATGTGCCACATAACATTGCTGAGGCTGACTAACTGAAGCAATCCCAGATCAGAACACAGCCTTCAGAGACTTGTACAGTGGGTGCATGATGGATGCATCACTTCATGCGCGTTCCTGATACTCTCACAGGGCAGTCACTCTGGAGTAGGGTCAATGTGGACTCATCAGACCACATGTCTTTTTTTCATTGCTGCAAAGTTCAATCTTTATCTTCTCTTGTAAATTAAAGCCTTTTCTTTCCTGATTAGCCTCACTAGAAACCGGTTTCCTTATGTCCACACAGTGTTTTCATCTCATTCCTATATTAAACATAGCTGTGATTTCTACTGTCTTCTGGAAAAGATCCACATATATGTATGATGGTCAGGTGTCCACACACTTACAGTATGGTCATAATGTGTATATTTACTGCAGTCACTTACTCTATGTCTTTAAGTGTGAATTTAAATCTCTAAAAGATTCATAGTAAGAATACGGTTTATGATATTCTGAGAATGGAAGCTTGCATAGTGAATAATTTCATGTTTCAGTTTGCATTTATTTTGCATATAGGTTTGTTTATTTTCAAATTAAGGCAGGTAGACAATATTTATGAGTTTCATTATTGCTTACATTTGAGGCAGTAGTTGTAAGGTTATGCATGTGTTATAGATATAGCCAACATCAAATGAACCAGTACTTTACCTGAGAATTCACTTTTAAGGGAAAAAAAGTATGTTGTAATACGAAGTGCATTGTTTCTAATATTCTAAATAATTTAATTCATTTCTAAAAATAAAACATAGTCTTGTTTATTCCCCTGAAATATCTTTTTCAGGTGCTGGGAAGACAACACTCTTGAATTACATCCTGACTGAGCAGCATAACAAAAGAATAGCAGTCATACTGAATGAGTTTGGTGAAGGCAAGTAAACAAACAAGTTTTTTAAACAGAAAGGGACAATTTTTGTCTATTTAAAATCATGAGGGAAAGATTAATGAACGTGGAAAGTAATCAATGGCATATTGAAATTTAGAATGGAAATTTACAGCACGAACAGTGACATGAGGAAGATAGTAAAATGTTGAATGCAACCTTTATATTGTAACTAAAGGCTCTATCTTTATATATTAATGACTTTGCCAAAAATGCTTGTACATGGATTTTAATCTGTAGCACTACAGGCATGCTACAGTATAATAAATTCATGTTCTTTTAAGAGTGGTTAAAATCTAATTTATTTATTTTTTTAAATAATAATTCAGTCAAAAATTTGGTGTCTTAAAAAGCATGGAGCAGGAATTCACTGTCACCCGGAATTCACTGTGACAACTTTGATGAAAATTCAGAAAGTGCTTTATATTATTATACAAAAGCATGTCAAGTATAAGTAGTGTCAGCTTTATGAATAGTTTTAAAGCACAATATAAAATAATGCTTCTATTATCAGATTTCATTTTATATTATTTTTATATTACGTCATTTAGATTATATTTTGTTCCATTCTGACATGTTAAAAAAGTACTTTCACATTCATTTATTAACTAAATATATATAATCAACAAATAGGAGTACAATGTGCTTTTTTTTTTTTGCTTTTTATGTTATTATTTGTTTAAATTTGAATGCATTTTACCTTATTCCACATTTATTTTAAAATCAATATTTTCTAAATTGCTCTTAAAACACTGTCCTGAAGGGGGCAGCAGAGTCACATTTTAAGTGTTCTGGTACTTTAACGTTATAACCTAATTCACTGAGACAGAACTCTGAAATATAACAAGGCTTGGGTATCATCAGTGTACTGAAGGAGCTCGTTTTTGTTTATATACTTAATTGTAAGTAGACTGCAAGAAATTTTTGGCAGAGTGAGCACAGGTATTCACAATCATCCTCAGATAGGTTAGTGTGAGTTAAAAGCCTGCTTTAGTACTGTCAAAGATTACGGTGTAGGTACACTTTCCTCTAAATAAACCCTAAGGAATGTGTTTGTTTTAATAGAGTAACTGTTTCACAATGTACCATTTATTTAGACCCCTTAAACAATCTTATATTCAACAGTCTCATATTGTGTGAGTGGGGTAAAAGGTCTGCATGCAGCAGAGATTTAAAGGGCCTGTCTTTTGGATTGTGAGCACTAAAAGAGGATGAGATCACACATGAGTTGTAGTATCAACCCTCTGAAATTATTGATGTTGGATCACACATTAATACAGTTGGGGCGTACATAATTAGTCTGAACCCGAACAAAAACAAGTCATAATTAGAGGACATGAATAGATAAAGAGAGAGGGGGAGAGATCTTTATTAATCCTAAAGAGAAATAGTGAGAGAGAGAACATTAGAATTATTAACAATTGTTTTAATTATTTTTGGTTCTAATTAATGAAATCCAACGAAATTAGGTTTTATTACACTTTACACACTTAACATAGACTACGCGAAAAACAGTAACTCATTTGGCACCAAAATTAACGTATATTGCACAGGAAATTTAAATTTACATATTTTACGTGATTTATGTACATTTCATGTACCTTATATAGTAACTGTATGGACCGGATTTGATCTTTTGCAACACATTGTCATGGCTTACTTAATGTGATGGCCAATCTCAGCATTAAAACTCTTCCGGTCAAATATTTTTAATTTTTTCACACAGATAAATATTAGTCCACTCTGGAGAGGTTTATCATTATGTTTGTGTGTGGTGTTGTGCAGGCAGTGCTCTGGAGAAGTCCCTGGCAGTGAGTCAGGCAGGAGAGCTGTATGAAGAGTGGCTGGAACTCAGGAATGGCTGCCTATGCTGTTCTGTGAAGTACGACTCCACTTTACTCTGATAACTTTAGGAGGCTTATTTTATCAGTGGTGATATCGATCTAGTAAGTTATAATATGAGGGTTAATAAACTGTGCTTAGCAACTGGTGTGCAGCAGTCAGTAAGTTGGTATCAGTTTGCGTGTTTGATAAAATGGTCAGTGACTGTAGTTACTTGCTGGGTGTATCTAATAAACTGCAACTCAGTGTATATTTTCTCTCCATTCATTTAATTTGTACTTTTTCCATGTTCAGGGATAATGGCCTGAAAGCGATTGAAAATCTGATGGAAAAGAAAGGAAAGTTTGACTACATTCTTCTTGAGACGACTGGTCTGGCTGATCCAGGTGATTTATCCACTTTGTGTTTTTTCCATTCAATCTTTGTGATTGCTGTGCATTTATAGCTACATGCTCACACTTTAGACACTTTAGCGCTGAGTGGAAACTCCAGTGAAGCAAAAAATAATAATCTCCAGGGTTGAGGGTCGATTCCTACCCAAGATCTCTGGGTGTGGAGTTTGCATGTTTTCCCAATGCTTAGAGATTTTCCTTTAGGAACTCGGGTTTCCTCCCAAAGTCCATCCAAGCACATTAGATCCAGTTCAGGCAACATGTGAGCCACAGATTATCTATCCTCCACAAATCATAGGAAAGCAAACTCATCAGACAGAAAGAGCAAAATAGAAATCAATAGAAATGTCATGCTGGGTGTAACCTCTGCTAAACAGACTGCACAAATGATTGATGTGTGTCAGGGGCCATCGCCTGACTGAGTCTGACAGAGAACGTAACATGTGGAGCTGACAGAGCGCGCTCACATCAAAGCCTGTCTCATAACTCTGGCTTGTCATTGGCTGAGACAGGCCTGTCACTCTGTGGGGCCTCATGGGATTGATATCCTCCCCTCATCGACAGTGTGCTGGTGGCCTGAATGGGTTATGCATTCAATGTCTTTTAAGAACACCACTTTCATTACCAGCCTATCAAATATTTACAGTGCTTTTTCATTCTACCCTGATGGCCAGACAAAAGTCCATTATGTGAACAAGATTGGCCAACTCTGTTGCATGAATCTGTGAAATCACTCGAACCAGAAAAGTTGAAAAGCATGGAAACAAACAAAACAGATCTTGTAGAGGAAAAACAAACCTCAAACCACCCGTGAAATTTGTTAATGCATTTTAAAGCACATGGAAACTCGTTTAAGCTGTTATCTTTAATAATGCATTACAGAGAAATGATTTTAGTTTAGTTACAGCCCGTGCATTGATATTCCAGTGTTTCAAAGTTTTTGTCTATCTGTTTCTGTGTGTGTATCCTCTTTAAAAATGTGGGAAAAATCAAACTCATTATTGTAAGTCCTGCAGTTGGTACAATAGTTTTTATGTTTTTCCACTTTAGGGGCGGTTGCCTCAATGTTCTGGGTTGATGCTGAACTAGGAAGTGATCTTTACCTGGATGGTAAGATGTTTATAGCTACACATGGTTATGTTTCTATCTTTTCGTCTCTGTTCAGTCCCACTCCCACTTTCACAATTTTTTGGTACAGATTGTTACTGGTTGACTCCATAAAGTGCTGAAGGCACAGCTACAGTAGTAATGTAAGGAGATGAAGAGAAACCTATGGTGAATATAAGGTTCTGAAAGGCAAAGCTATGGTGAATAAAAGGCACTATAGGCAAAGGTACGGTAAATATAATTACACAAAAGGCAAAGTTAAGAAAATATATCATTTTATATTACGTAAAATGTTCTGAAAATGATTAATACTCCTATTAACATGTATAATTTACTACAGACATAAAAATTACTAAAAAAATATTAAAGCTTACTTACTATTTACATTATCCTTGTGCTTAAGTCATGTCACACAGTGCCTAAGACTGTATATGGAAAACAAAATAAACAATTGGTTTATAGACATTTACAGTAGACAGACAGGACACCTAAAGGTTATAGAACGCGATGGCTTCGTCACAACTTTTGTAGTGTTTTCATGATATCTGTACCCCACACCAGCCACTTGCAGATCACTACAGGACACCCCAACACACAAGTCATGGCAATCCATAGCTACAACTGTGAATGTGAAAAGACCTTTACTCCTTTTGTAGAGATATGTCACTTCATTTCTATGTTAAGGATGATCAGTTTGCAAATCAGTGCATTTAAATATAAATAGTCTTTAACTGTAAATTAGTTATTCTGCGAAGGCTCTTTTTTGGACACATGAGCCATTGGATGTTTTTTCTGTTGGAGTTCTTCATTGACTACTTCAAATCATGTTACACTGCTCATGTAAAATATAATATTGTCACGGTGTGAAACTTATGGTTGTATTCTGTTATTATCATTATTATTAATAATAACAACAACAATAATAATAATAATATTTGAGATGCATTTTTATTTTTTATTATTAAACTACATAATTTTTTATGTTTGCTATACAAAAATGTATTTTTAACTAAATAATAAACAATAGTGTAATATAATGGACAAAAACATGAAGGTAAAATATAAGTATACAAATAAAACAATCTTAAAATATACGAATTATATATACATTACAAAATGTATGTTATATATACAAAATATATAAAATAATATGGAATAAAATTTAACTCAAAAAGAAAATTTAAAGCAATCAATTGCATATAAACAATTCATAGAATTTAATAGGTTAATACATATATGAATAATACATATAATTTAGATGAAACTATAAATACCGAGACAAACTGTCTGCATGTTACAGACAGGATTTTTTGTAGATTTCATCATTGTTCTATTATGGTTTCAACAGTCATCATTTTTTCCCCACATTTTTTCTCCTCCCATTTTCCTTATTTGAGTGTTCTTAGTTTTGGTATCTGGCATGTTTTAAGATAACATGATGGTGAGAAAATAATCATGCAAATCATGTTAATTCTTTTGAATTATTATTTTCTTACTCAATCTGTTTAGAATTGGATTTATGAGCAGTATATCTGTACACTTCTCCAACTAACGTCTATAAATGCCCATTACCATTATTAACTCTAAAAATATAAAACAATTAAATATAATTATAAGATAGCAATAACCAATAAATATCAAGGGACCCAGTGATGTATATAAAAATGCATATCGTGACTATTACATTTAATGCTTGTTTTATTATTCTTTTCAGGTATTATTACAGTTATTGATGCGAAATTTGGAATGCAGGTGAGTGAAGCAGTTGGATGTTTATTTATACTGTATAGTTTCTTCCAATGATTTTATTGCAAGATAATTTAAGAGCTGGAGAAAGCAAAATCGTTTTGCATGTGCATGAAGCACACATAGGATATATATACCCTATTTTATTGTATTCTTTAATTAGTTATATAGGAAGTTGCAAACCCAGTTTTGCAGAACTTTTGCATTGACTATACAGGTATTTTGTTGTATTCTTTTAAGCAGCACCACAAGCTTGTTTGAGCACGACCCAAAGGCAGGACTTTCATCATATCACCTCTCTTTGTTTTGGAGTTGTGAAGTGCCCATTCTTTTGTGCCCTTCCTCACATGTCACTTCCTCTACCGAGCATTGGAGAAGGACAGTGATAGTGACACCTGGATAATAGGGCGCCATTTGAAGGGTGTCAGAGCCAGCAGGTCGTCCCCGTTTACGCTCCTGCTGGCACCTCGGCCCATTCGTCCCCTCTGGGGAATTCGGGAGAGGGAGGGGATAATAGAAACTATAATAGAAAGGAATTGTGGGAAACCGAGCAGATCATTCTAATGGGCCTGTCACCTTTGTGCCCACTCCCACACCAAGACCTGATGTGTTCATCAGATGTGTGTGTCCGTTAGTGTATGTGTGTAGGCATGGTGAAATGGAGCTTTAATGAGAGTTGATTTTACCCCTGCTCTCCTCACAGCTTACTGGCCTGGATGTGTTCAGCTTTTATTTCTTTGCTGTCAGTGAGAATGATTGCCAGGGTCTGGGGTTAGTGTGGACAGGTGTGATGGCTCTTAGAGATGACAGAGGCCTGGTCTCTGAGGTCAGTGTTATTACAGATTTAACATGGCTAGTGAAAAATCTCACATCAAACCACACACGCTGCCAGCCCAGGTGATCAACAGAAACAGATTATCTTTTCAATAAGCAAACTTTGTAAGTTATAGTTTGGTGATTGAACCTCTGTGTCGAGTTTAGATTCATTCCTTTTTATTTTAGAGCTGTCACTTCATTTACTGTGAAGAATATCACATCATTTAAAATCTTTATTTATTCTGATATACCATATTTAAGAATACATTAGAGTTTCTGGACAAACTTTAATATTTCGTTCTTGGAAACTTCACTTATTATTGTATTAACTCAAATCGTGACAATTTAATTGGAAAACCCTGTGATTCTGTTATGCTTAGGATGCATTTAGGTATTTTCCAAGATAGAAGAGTTACCACAACATAATACAAAGTTCTGACTGAAAACTTTTATCCTTTATGATGAAATATTTCTCTCCTGATTCTCTGGAGTGGTCTCCTCCAGGATGAGAATCACCTCGTTCACTTTATCATCACAAATGCTCATTGAATTTTAATGAGGATAAAAACAAAGCAAATTATCTGCACTGGGTCTCCACATCTCAACCCAGTTAAAACAAAAGCACCATGAGGCTCATAAACCTTAATATTATTGATATCATTCTTTGTTCTGATTTCTATTTGTTTTTTGTTTTGTAGCATCTAATTGAAGAGAAGTCAGAAGGCTTGATTAATGAAGCTGTAAGGTAAATTCTCACTTCTTTGATTAGAATGATGCATAATAATGTTGACTCTGTGCCTTTTTCTCACTTCAGTAGGAAAAGAAGGGAGACAAACTGTCTTATTCAGTTGTTTTTTTAAACAGATTTTATTGAAATTTAGTTCATTATTTTTCAGAAATTTCTTAATTTTTTGTTTCTTTATTTCTACACATCCAACCAAGTTAAATACACTGTCTAATCTGTCTGAAAGCAATAATATTGCATTTTTTTAAATATTAAACAGTTAAAAAAATAACTCCTTATTTTTTTCTTAAAATACCAACACAATAAATTGAGCAGTAAAGTAAGTTTTTATATCTAATTTCACTAAAGTTTTCTATAGACATATACAAATCTTTATAGTTCAAAAATAAATTTTAAATCAAACAATTTGCATTATCGAGTTTGTGTTACCAAGTTAATTATGGCAAAACAACTCCAGGAAACTAGCAACTCTTTTTCTATGATGTCTTGTTCCCTATTTAAGCTAAAAGGTAAATGAATTATTTAACCTGGGAAGGTACATTCAGTGACAACAGACAAAATGTTTTATGTGTATTAATTCTAGAGCAAGTAACCCCATATATATTGCTTAACGCACTGCTTTTTAAATAATAGTCCAGTAAAAAAGATTAAAGTAAAATTTCAGAAACTAATAACAGTTATGTTGTATCCTCAGTTCTGATTAGTCAGAAGGTTCTGGCTGGAAAGCAAATAAAAGGTTTATATAAACTTGTTCCTTCTAATGCTGCATCATTTTCATAGTGGGCAAACATATTTCGACAACATATGCCATGTATTATAGTTCTCCCTGTGTACAGAAAAGGTGTTTTCACTAATTATTTCTAGCCTATCTGGTTGAACTTATTAACTATCAATTATTTTATATGAATATTTTTTGGGTTGTGGAATAAATCATCTAAGTTTCCATTATTTCTTTTGGGGAAATTTGCTTCGATATACAAGTGTTTTGATATACAAGCCTGCTTCTGAAACGAATTATGATTGCAATCCAAGGTTTAATTATATTTAGTTCTGGAGCCATGGTCCAGGTCATCTCCAGACCTAAACCCAAAAGAAAACTGTTGGACAATGGTGAAGAAGGCAGTAGCACTCAAGAAACAGTGTCCTTTACATGATCTTCACGAAGCGATCAAGCAGGCATGGATTGAGCATGTGAAACGTGTACTGCAGATGTCTTTCTGATTTTAGCATAAAACAACAAATTCTTATCATTATATTGATTGTCATTATTAAAAAAAATTGAGCAGGTCATTAAAACAAAGAATTTCACTTTTGTCTCAATATTTTATACCACTGTATAAAATTCTACATACAAATCCAACATACAATCATTAATTGTAATAGGAGATAAAGAGCATCATTGTTGTTGATTAGCAAATTAATACTGTCACCCAAATTTAAGTATAAGTGGAATAAAACATTTTGAGTCATGCTGTTAAACATTATGACCGTAAACATCAATACCATATGGCTGGGTGCTGAGTATGGTAGCTGAAGCGTCGTCTTAGACAGTGAGACTGTCTCTCCCTGCTCAGCTGCTGTTACTGAGACATGCTGGACATGATTCCAGTATGCCGGAATGCTCGCAAGTGTCCGAGGCCATCGTCTTTGCCTCTGTTCTCTTGTTTGTGTTTTCCTAGCACACAAAATGGTTGGGCCTTTTGAGTATACCACCCACACACTGTAAGACGACAAAGAGGGGGGCAGACCCAAAACAACAAAGAGTGTGTGTTTATGTTTCTAGACAAACACACACACACACACAGTCCTTTGCATATATTAGTGAATAGGGTATTTGAAGACGGTAATAAAAAGTGTGAAAAGCTATACGATGGCTTTGGTCTTTTGTGCACTACTTGCTTTTCTCTCTTTTTCTCTCCCTCACACACACACGCACACATGGGAACGCAACACTGCTAATGACCTATTTGTACTTATCTTTCTTTTTTTCCAGGCAGATAGCCCTTGCCGATTTAACGATTATCAATAAAACGGATCTGGTTAAAGAGGCTGAGCTCAGTCAGCTTCGAGACACAGTCAGGTATAAAACGGTATTTTGAACCTCACTACCAATATTGTAATATAGAACATTTTTTAAAAATTAATCATTCTTGCTGTCTGCATTACAGGTCTATTAACGGACTCGTCAGGATCCTAGAAACACAAAGGTCCAGGTGAGTTTATGTAAAAAAGCGATAAACCACTGACATTTGTGTGTTCAGTAAGTGTGTGTGAGTACCGTTAGTCATATTGTAAAGTAGCAGGATTAGAATTTTTATTCTGATCATAAAATGACAAACTTCTGTTCTGTTGCTGTAACAAAAATAAAATATATTAACTGTGTGACATTACACAAGCACCTGTTACAGTAGCTGTTACAAGCAATTGCACCACTACCTGAACCTGGAAAAGGAGTTACTTAAATGTACCTTTTTACAATTTCCTCATATTTATGGTAATGTTTCTGTTTGTAGGGTGGACTTGTCTCAGGTGTTGGATCTGCATTCTTTTGATACCAAAGATAGTGTGAGGTAAGATGATTATTTGATAAAGCTATGGTGAAGCTATGTTGAAGATGTTATTCAATGCTTTCATTCTGTACATGGACATTTTGAAATAAAATTATATTATATATTTGCTGCATTTAGTTTTACTGCATGTTGCGTGCAGCTGGCTTCATTAGTTTTTTGTAGAAGCTTATAGCAAGCATGATATATTATTGAAACAAAAGCAGTGAAGGATGGTTTAAATAGTCATGACCCATTGGACTCGATATAAGTCATTTAGCAGTTACCATCTACAACTAGAGTCTCTACTAAGCGCCTACAGTAAATATCTTGACATTAATAAAATTAAATTTGCTGAATAATACTAATCCAGACAATGTAATTAAATGAAGCATGTGTAAATAAAATTATGCAACTTGTTACATTGAGAAAGATAAGCTGCATTTTAATCATAAAATGGTGATAATGAAAAAGTAATTTCAACAAGTTTCTAACATATTATAAAATAAAATATGAAAGATCAAAATAAAATAAAAAAAATCAAGATCCCAAATGCAAAGAATTACATTTGCTGTGAAAACATATTAGTTCAAATGTCCAACTGGTTCCACATTGTACATTTTTAAGATTTAGTTTTTAATTTAATTCCCCTGTCAGAGGAGAAAATATCAAACCAATTTTTTCGTTCTAGTTTTTAGTATTCAGTTGCTGGATCATATATATAATTCTTTACACAAGAATCAGTGAGTCCTGAAGGCCAAATATTTATAATATTTATTATAAAATTATTAAAACATTTATAAAATTTGATATTCTTTACCTCATAGACTATTTTATAAATGAAAATTTGTATTGATATTTAATTAGAATGTTTTTTCTTACCCATTAAAATGACCTTTTAAGCTTCCCAGGGTAAAAAAACAATATCACATGATGATGATGATGATAATAATAATAATAATATAGAGTTTTTAATAAGGCTAGTTTGTATAAGTAAAATGTTCTCAGTTATAAGGATTTCCATCCATTCAGACATAACACAAGAATTCAGCAGTTAAGCTCTTATAAAGTTCTTATAAATTAGTGTTTACCAAAGCTCTTAGTCATGGATCATAAACTTTGCGTACTGTTACAAAAGCCACAGAGGGATTGATCAGACAGTAAAAGATGATCAGGCCAGCTCAAACATTGACATGTAGATCAAGTAGATTAGCTCACATTATTGAAAGCAATGATGAACATTGGGAGCAAAAGACAGATTACTCATTTATCCCTAAAAGTGCGCCTTTAATTAGATGACCTGAGTTACAACACAAGACAGTTACTAACTGGTGAGCAGAGTGAAACAGTGTTAATGTGAATGGGAGAGGCCAGCTGCAGAGGATTAAAGCCTCCACCGCATAGAAGCTCTGCCGACGCGTGTCCATACAGCCACCCTTTCAGCCTTTTAGTGCGCCCCATTTGCCCCCTGTGCTGGGGCGACCCCCCTCTGTTCCGCCTGTGTGGTACTCCCAGCGGAGAGAGTAATCCAGAGAGTGATGTTTACCCTCCCTTAGGGGTCGTGGACTTCTCTCCATCTTTCTTAGTCTCTTCCATTCTGCCCCCAAAACCTGCTTTTCTTTCACCAGCATGTAAGACTCCTAAATTAAGCTCTTTGTAGAAGGAACTTTGATGTTTAGGACCTTTAAAAACAATTTGTGGAGTTGTTTTTTATTTAAATGACACTGTGAACTTTGTATTGTATGTTTTTCAGGCTGGTGGAGAAACTAAAGCTAATGAAAACCACACATGCACATCTAGACAAGGTGATTATTAGTTACATAATGTAATACCTCGTTAAAAACTGTGATAGACTGCACATAAGCATATACACACACATACACACATATTTGTTGCAAAAGGGTTTTTTTTTTATAAATGAACCAATTCATATACCAAGTCAAAAATATCATATACATTTTTGCCCATTCTGTGCAAAAAAAACCCTACATACTGTATGATCACATCAAAAATTTTCCTCGTCCTTTCTGCACCTAAAATACCTTATTCAGGTTAATTCAGTGCCAAAATATTACACTTGGGTACACATGACATGGGTCATTCATTCTCTATAGCTTTTATCCTATACCGTTTATGAGAGGCCTAGAGCCTGTTCCAGGGGACTTGAGGCACTTGGCGGGATGCACCCTAGACAGCGTGCCAATCCACCACAGGGCACATGACCACATAAACGCACTCACTCACACGATATGGGAATTTAGGAAACGCCAATTAGTCTAATCTGCATGTCTTTGGAGTATGGGAGGAAACTGGAGTACCCGAAGGAAACCAACCAAGCACAGTGAGAGCATGCAAATGCACACACACAGACCTGATGGGAATCGAACCCTTGACCCTGGAGTAGTAAGGCCACAGTGCTAACCACTATGCCGAAGTGTTCAAAGTTCTCTGTATACCTTGTGTACATTGAAACAAAAGGTCTTTCTCCAGGACCATGATACTACACATATCAGTACACAAAAACACACAGAACCGTGCACATTAAGAGAGAGGACCGCAGTAGTGTTGTGTACTTGATTTATGTGAATGCTAATATGTAGTGTAGTAGAGCATTGTTCAGTAAAATGTAGCAGCAAAAACACTGATGATGCTAAGTGTTCAATAGCAACATTATAATGGGGGCACATTTAGTGCTGAAAATACTACAGTTTGGCCCAGTCTGTGTTTTTTTAATGTTTCTTATAGTAAGTTGAAATTGAAAAAAAAAACACGCAAAATGAGTTTCAAACGTTTGTCAAGTGATTTCACAGGGACCTGAAGACATTATAAAAATATATAGCCTATTTTCAATTGGTCTTTATGCATATTATTGGGTATCACCAGTTTTATCATGATACCTACTTTAGTCAATTCAATGAAAATTGTGATTCTGTATGCATCCTAATATTCCATATTAAAATTTCCCCCGATTTTGTTACAATTTTCAACATTTTAAAAAAGGTTTAATGAGTAAATAAATAGCGCATCCCTCATATCATTTGCTTTCTCACTTAAAAAACATAGGCAGCATTTAAACAATACTAACTTCAAATGCAAGAGCTTAAAATTCAGTTAGGCAAAGCAAAATGTTTTAAAGAAATTACTTGGCTTCACTGGTTTCAATTAATCAGTCCAGGAGTAAGAATTTTGATGACTGGTTTATCTCTATTCTATCTAAAAATCTAAAAATATTTAGTTTCTAAAAATAGTTTAAATTTTTTTTTATTTAGAGTCAAAAGATAGCTGAATCGCAATTCATAGCTGAATCGATTTTTTTCTCCCACTTTTATTATTTATTCATAAAACTAATTATTTCATAAATACATTCCAATAATGATTCTGCATAGTTACAAGAAAGCATATGAAATGCCTTTGAAATCTTAAATTCTGAACCACCAACCGGTTTTGGAAATTGAAAAGGTTAATATAACAGTTCACATTACTAATAATTACACAATACAACAATAGCCAACCCCCTTGACTTCCTCTGCTTCAAAGCCACTGAAATAAATATCTAAACATTAGAAATGTCTGGTCTTTATATATTCCATTAGGTCTTAGCTTCAGAATACTTTGGTCACAATGATTACATGGACGTTTAGCTGCCTTATTTTGGTTATACTTCCTTTTAATGTTCATTGTAAAGGGTGTCAAAGCTGGTGTATGTGGTTTGGGTGGAGACTGGTTAAGTTTTCGCATTGGCCCTCGATCTTTTCCCGCATCAGGACCCCCACCCCCCACCCCTCCTCTCGCCGAGACAAGCCCCGTTGCTCTTTTCATGCAAACGAGAGGTCTGTTTTCTGTTGTTATTCCAAAGGAAAAAAGGAAGTGTGTTACCTCGACACTGTCAAACAATGGTTTAAATATCTGCGAAGTGGTCTTGTAATGCCCCAGGGAAGTTCACAAGTTTGGGGGGTGAAGAAAGACGAGTTGGCCAAGACTGTGTGTGCAAAAACTGATACTGTCCTCTTGAGGAAATTAAGCTTTTTAACACATTTGGTGATAAGACATTAACTGAGTTTGTGGTGCCATATAGAAACCCTGTTAATACTACCTCTGTCCATGTTTTGGCATTGTTCTTCACACATTTGGTATTTTTTACCAATTAAAATATTTATGTATAGATTTGTTGTAAGTTATTTGTCCTTGTCATTTACAGGATATATTAACCGTTACATTTGAAGTACCGGGAACTGTCTCTGAGGACCATTTAAATGAGTTTATTCAGGTATGAATAATAAATATATAAGATATAAATATATATAATATATTAAAATTATGTTTTGTTATAGTTGCTGTTCCATGTTTGTGCATGGAACAGCAACTTATATAGCGTTTGTTTATTTTGTGTTATAGGACCTTTTATGGGAAAAGACATTTAAGAACAAAGCAGGACTGCCCATGAATGTCATTCGCTTAAAGGTAAGATTAAAATGATCTCATAAATCATATTTTTCGTAAGTTGTTGTCATCACATGGGTGTCGATTTCTAGTGACACCACGAGTAGCAGTTTGAAATGACTTAAAATAAAGAAATTAATTAAAGCTCCTATAAAGTACAATGCTGCTAAACTAAAAACAGCATGTGCTTAAATTCCTCAAATAATCTATACTTTAGGTATGGATATTTATGTATTTATTTTCCTGCATTTTTATACAGTTCTCTTCTAGACTTGTAGCAATGTGAAAGTGTAAAATATGCAATTAAATGAGCAGCTGTAAACCCACTGGGCTTAAACAAACTCTTCAAGAATTACTAGTTATTTAAATGCACCCCTGGTAATTTAAGCTTTATTTGTAAAAAGTAATATAATACCAATATATAACATTTCCTTTACTGGTTTACTGGCATTTTAAGAAATTAAAATGACTCAGCTAAAGGAAAAAAAATTTTTTTCCATGAAAAAAAGAAATCTTTTGTAATTCCTATTGGTAAATAATTCAGGTAAATAAACTTTATTTATTTTTATATTTATTTCATTTATTTTTTTTATAAATATACACTAATACAAATTTTTTAAGAAACAAATATATATTACTATCACAATGCATGAATAAGTACATTGGTTTGTTTGCGTTAATGTTTGTTTGCACTTTTTTTATCTAAAGATAACATTACAAGAAATGACTGACTTGTTTGCAAGCGCATGATAATGATGATGACAATAATAATAATAATAACAATAATAATAATAATAATAATAATACAAGTTAGACAATTCTGTAAAACTGCAATTTCTAAAAAAATAAATCAGTCACAGGAAAATTCATGTTGATAAGCTTGTAACATTATCTTAAAATAATTTTCTTTTCTCACCTTAAAGATAAACTAATACATATTTTTAAGAAAGAGAATATATATTACTATCATAATGAATAAACGAGTGCATTGGTTTGTTTGCTTTAGTGTTTGTTTGCAGTGCCATTAGTGCATCAATCTATATGATAATCACTGATATTTCTTAGTGTAGATAACATTCAGTTTATGCATGCAACCAGCCAAATTAAATTGTGTATTTTTTTTAGGTACTTGATGGTCTTAGTACCTGATATTATCTCTATATGCACACTGCACATAATAATTATGCAGAATGAGTGGTACATTCTTTAATCTTTTTTAAACATGAAAGTTAAATAAACGTTTAGCTAAAAAGCAGAACAGTCTGTTGACAATGGATTTGTATGAAGACTAGAGGACCAGATAGAGCCAAATTATACACTGAATTTGAGTTTTGCTACACAGGGCATCTTGTCACTGCATGGTAAGCAGAAGAAGGCAATGCTGCAGGGTGTTCATGAGCTTTACGAGCTGGATGAAACACCTGAGGACTGGACAGATGGCGAACCCAGGATCAATAGATTGGTCTTTATCGGTAATTTTTTTTTTCCTGCTTTCTGAAACTAGTTCTGGATTAAACCTAGTCCTGGACCAACTCTTAACTTAATCTTAACCTATATTTAGAAAAAAAGATTTACAATGTCACATTTCACTTTGTACAATTTTTTTTTTTTGGTTTAAGCAATCCTAACTCACATTCTCTTGACTTTAGGTCGCCATCTGGATGGAGACCTGTTAAAGAAGGAGTTTCTTTCTTTAATCTCCACTGGAGAGGACTTATAGAACAGAGGCATCATAAAGAAGGAATGTTCATGTAGCAATGGATTTTGCCATCCGTATGTTATTTATTACATATTATTATACATAGCTGACTGTAGACTGTAGACTGTAGACAGCACTACTATTCTAAGATACTTTTATACAAGCAGACTGTAATTACTTATGTTTGCAGTCGTACTGTATGGTGCCATGCACCATAGTTTGCACTCACATTCTTGGTGCTCGTGATTGACTATGATATTAAAGTACTAATGTCAAAAGGATGCAAAGGATCTTTTTTTTTTTTTTATTAGAAAGTTCTTGTGTGCTTGCAAGAATCTGTGCTTGTTTGTGATCTGTAAGGTTAATAAGAAATGGTCTGTCAAGGATTCATGGGTTCTTGGCTTATAAAACCCTCTCTTATAGAGAACCTTTAAGAGGTCTATATGTAACTTTATTTTCTGAGAGAATGCTTGAATAACTGCTTTCTAACATTCAGCCGTCAACTTTTAACAGTTGCAATGGACTGATATTTTTTTTTCGTGTTTAGGGTGTTTTTCAAGGATAAATGTCATGTTAAAGAGCAGATGTAATTATTAGAAATTGAAGGCTTTAATGTTTCTTCAATTATAAAGGAATTTGATTAAATAAATAATGCTTAATATGATCTTGATTCTTTACATAATAATTTACAGAGTAATTCAAGACCACTATAATTATTATGTCAGTCATTTCTTTGTGAAAGTAATTAGCAAAGCTGCAATTTTTAAAAAATAAATCAAATCACAGAAGAAACAAAGTTGTCAAGTCTTGTGATTTTGTTAATGTACCGAATTTTGTTTTGAATGCTTCTACGTGTGAGATTCTCAATTATTTGAAGCACCCACTTAACACCCAGCATTTTAATGCCGTAACGTGACAAAATCTCACTTTTCTATGAAAATCTTAAGTGTGAATAAATGAATATGAATATAACAGTGCATTTCAATGCAATGCAAGGGCTCTGGTCATTTTCTGCAGTTTCAGTTGCAGTGTGAAATGCATTGTACATGCTCTGACTTGTTTCTGCTTAGGAGGTAACACATATTGCATTTTAATTAAGATGTGATGTAGCCTATTTGTCGTTTCATGTTTTATGAAGTGTGCGGACGGTGTTTTGTTTACCTGGCTAATTTGACTAGGATGGTAAATGGAGGCAGATCTCGGGAAACTGTTCGTCCCCCCCACTGTGAGGAAGTGGATGGGCCGGTCCGACCCTCTTTCAGCTGTACGTGAGATCAGTGCTAACCGCTTTAAGCCAACACGTTTGCTTTGAGGATGGTTCAGCTCATTCATGTGGCCGTAATAAAACACCGCCGTGTTCCCCTGTAGGCTGTAATACAGCTGCGCCGTTTCCTTCTGCATTCTCATGCTAAAGAGCCGTTTAGCGGCCTCTAAGCGCCCATCCTCAGGCAGGCAGGGAGGCGCTCCACGGTCATTCTCATGGTCGCACCGCCCGCCGCGAGCTTCAGGTGGCAAACTAAACCAAACACGGGGGGTCCCGCGGGAAAACCATCCGCGGTTTAATCCCGACTTTATACGCATGAAGGGAAAAAAACACACCCAGGTCTCCCCTCAACTCCCACTGAGTCTCTGCATCTAAACAGGCAGGCAAAATCTGCAAGAAATATATATCATTAGATAATGCAAGTACAGTTCATACTAAAGGTATATAATTTACTTTTACAGTATAATACGTATTTACTGTATAAGGCAGACCTAGAGCTGTATATGCGCCAATTAGGTTAATAATTTGTGTACTAAAGGTACACAAGTAGTGGTAGTGATAGAGTTTAGTAAACTTTTTTTGAGTTTAAAATACTTACTTCTGTATAAAAACATATTTCCAACAAGTAACGACTTCACATTTTTAGGCTATAAATTGTTAATGTAATATTTATAGACACCAAACTAAAAACCTAATGTGAAATATGTGCATCATTTTAAATATCAACGCTGCGTATTTTTGGTTCTCTAAAATTATCTAATTTAGCGAAACGTTCATCATTTTTTTAAAGAAAAAAATATCTGTCGCTAATGAATTAGGCTAAAATTGATATATTCGTTGTGCTGATTTTAGCTAAACCAAACACTGAGTTCAGTGAAGCTATTTAGTTAAAAAAAATAAATGGAATAAAACATAACAATGGTCAATTAATGAATGAATTAATGAATTCATTGTTTGATTAGACTAAATAACTGGAAAAAAATCTGTTATAATTTATAGAGGTATTAAATGAGTTTGTTTTAATAAAAATACATATAATAATTTGCAATTCCTAAAGACAGTGAAACACAAAATGTAATGATATTTAAATTGGGTTGATTGGAACGGTATTGTGATGGAAATCACTTCACATGAGTGTGCAGCAGGTCAGAGCCTCCCCGCACCTGCGCAAGTCCTGCGCTTCCCTGCGGCGCATCTGCGCTCCTATTGGTCTGACCATCAGTGGTCTGAAACAGACTGCGAGGGTCCTCATAAATAGGCCATCAGTCCAGCTGGACCAGCAAACCACAAGCTCGCTGCAGACCACACACACATAAGAGACTTTCCTTGCGCGTTCTCCCTCAAGCTGCGTCCCTTGTTGCGGACTCATCATGATCCTCTCAGTGGAAGAAGCGGCTCAGCACGCAGCCACCTCCTCGGAAGAGGAAATAGACATCGTCGGGGGAGATGGAGAAGAGTATTTCCTACCTTGCCGGGACACTGATGACTCACCGGCGGAGGTGGACACTTCAGAAGCTGACTCCTCCGGGGAAAGCGAGGTCACGACCCCGAGCCGTCCAACGAGCGGCTCTGTGAAACCTCCATACTCCTACATCGCTCTCATCACCATGGCCATCCTGCAGAGCCCCATGAAGAAACTCACGCTCAGTGGCATCTGCGACTTCATCAGCAACAAGTTCCCCTACTACAAGGCAAAGTTTCCGGCGTGGCAGAACTCCATCCGGCACAACCTGTCGCTCAACGACTGCTTCGTCAAGATCCCCAGGGAGCCGGGGAACCCGGGCAAGGGCAACTACTGGTCTCTGGACCCTGCTTCAGAGGACATGTTCGACAACGGCAGCTTCCTGAGGAGGAGAAAGAGGTTTAAGAGGAGTCGCCCAGAATACTGTAAAGACGGACTTGTGCTTTATCCCGGGGCCAGTGCTCGATCATACGGAAGGCCTTACTGTGTGACAGGACGTCCTCTAACGCAACCTCTCGGATACACCACGTGTCCGTATTTCCCCTATCAGAGTGTGGCCGATGTTAAGGGCCTCCAAGCCGGGGAGCCGGGGCCTCAGGGGCGCCTCACCTTCCCCGAGCAAGGGCCCGAGCGCCAGACGCAGAAGTGCTCTTTTACAATCGACAGCATCATGGCAAAATCAGACAGTCCAACAGTCAGAACCCCTGTCCTCCAGATGCCAGTCGATTACGGACATGTCTTCTCGCGGTCTGCTTCCTGTATGGTTCCCGGATTTCTACCAGTGACACGGACTCCCTTTGCTTTGGCCACAGTGCCTTTTACAGAAAATGTACCCATGCTCTATCCTAACTGCTGAACTGAAGATAGACTGTTTAGAAGTTAAAAAACAAACAAACATGTTGTTGTATTGTTATAGCACAAGTGTTTTATTTGCACATACAGTAAATCCCTGCTGCCTTATGCATCCAGCAAACAGTTTTAAGTACACAACTTTAATGTAAATATTTAATGTTAATATATGTCTGTTTTTTGTGTCGTTCTGTGTTTCATTGAAATAAATGGCATAATTATATTTTTAACGAGAGTTTTTATCATTATATTTGTTCATTTATTTTTTCATTCACATTTAAAAACATTAAACATTTAAATTAGCATAAACAAGGGAAAAAACAACCATTAATAAACATCCTACTGTGTACATATAGATGATTTGTGTTGCCAAGGCATTCATTAGTTCTATGTAAATAAAGGGATTATGTAAATCAAAATAATAGTGTATAAATATAGGGTTTGCCCGTTTTTTGTTTAAGTGTAACAGTGCAAGAACAGCAGAGCAACTGGACAAACACGTTGGTTAGGATTTTGGCCGGATTTTACTTTTGACTTTAGCTATATAGGCTAATTAATGTCTGCTCAATGCTTGACATCGTGCTTACGAGCAAGCAAACAACTAAATAAATAAAACAGACTTTTGTTCTATAGCCTACATTTTGCTTACATTTTCTGTAGATTTATTGCCAATCGGAGCTATATGTCAAAGCTGGCTTAAAAAACTCAATATGATATAATCTTTAAATATAGGCTACATAACACAAACGTTTTAAGCAAACTTATACTTTTCTGTATTTTCTGAATGTCCAGCAATGATTTGAGTTTTAGCCAGGATTTATTCCTGCCTGATGCATAATATTCCTGGGATAGATGTGTTCCCTGGATTCATTCTATCTCTGACCAGGATAAAACAAGTAGCAACTCTTAAAATTAAAATCGATTAAAATAAAATATAAAATCGATTGGGTAGGTTTAAGCCCCACTGTCAATATTCAAAAGCTTGTCTCTAGACGCGTGTTGCGTTATCTTCTAGAAACTATTGATTAGATTGTCCACAAGAGGGCGTGTAAGCACGTAAAATACGACTGTCACACGGACATTTTTACAGGACATTGTGATGTACTGCTTTGGTCTATAATAAAGGATATCAGCCTTGTGATTTGAACTTGAAAGCCTATTAATACCCTTTTCTTATGACTTTATAAACAAACGACAGTTGGTATGGGCTGTACAGTATTAATAGTATAATCTATGTAATATTATATATAGTATATAGGCTGTAGTATTAGCCATGTTTATAATAATTGTTGGCACAGCATAGAGGTTTTTAGATCATGCCTCTTTTCCTGAATCATGTCTTTCTGAGGTTGCCAGGTGTCCAGAGATCTCCAGCCTGGATGATCCCGCAGTGCGCAGCGGGGCAGCAGAGGCGTCCGGTTTCAAAGTTGCGCTCCTGCATTATTTCCTGACGCGCGCACGCACGCACGCACGCGCACACAGAGAGCGCACGAGCTATTTCTATTTCTGTCTTGGGTCGACCCCGACTGAATGAGTTTTGTAGCTCCCTTTGATCTCACACTATCGGGGTTCCAACTTAACTCCAGGTTTTTGTTTGACTTTCCATAATATTCATTTCATTTGAGGTTTAATACAGGGTTATGTTGCCATTCTATACTTTTGAAGTTGTATTTTAGTGAAAGAAAGTAAAAACAAAACATTTCCCAGTCAGCTGTCACTGGAGACAACTGAAGTCTGAACGGGCGCAGGAGATTTCCAGCTGTTGAGGAACTCCAGGCTTCATTTACGCGCAGCTCTCACCAGGGACAGGAGCGGACTTCTGAAACTTTCTGAACATCATGGAAACCAACCCTATACCCGTCCTAACCATTCAAACAACTCCGTTTGACGACCAGAGACCCGGGACTAATGGTTTGCGCAAGAAGACAACTGTATTCGAGAGCAGAAAGAACTATCTGCAGAATTACATTCAGAGTGTCCTGTCCTCCATCGACCTGAGGGACCGTCAAGGATGTACTATGGTGGTGGGCAGCGATGGGAGATACTTCAGCCGAACAGCAATCGAGGTTATTGTGCAGATGTCTGCTGCCAATGGGGTAAGACAGGTTCAAACATAATGTGGCCAGAGAAGTTCAAACCTTCCTGGTTGTTCTTAACATATAATAACATATATTATATATTGTGATAATATGTAATCACAATATTAAATTCTCAATCAGTCACAATAATGCAATCCAACTGTCCTACAGCTTCATATACAGAAACTATTCCCTTTTTACATTTAGCTCCAGTTCAAGCAATATGTTCCTCTTATTATATTATTACTCTTCAAAAACCTTGATTCGCTTATCCACAAGCCTTCTTAGTCTGCACTATATATTATTTATTTACCAGTAACTGTTTGCTTTAACAGTAACTTTTTTTTTCTTTGATGTGTAACTGTAATACCATCTATGTCATTTTACAGTCTAATCCTACAATACATGCTTTTTTTCCAGTTCCTTCAGTGTTTTTTATTAGTTACCCCTATTAATTAAAATTCTATGTTATTATTCTTAATGGTTTCATTAATGAGCCTTTTCTTCTTGTCTGCAGGATCATTTAGTACCTTAGTATATGATGTTAAAGTGTGCCATCTACTGATTCCATGAGTTCATACTTTCCTCATACTTTTCTGTGTCTTAATCCCTATGTTTGTCATTCAGTAGAATTTTATTTTTTCAGACATCATATTTGCAGTGTCATTGGGATGTGCATGCACTCATTTACTCCCATGTAAAAGGAGGTTGATGAAGACCAGTGAAGTTTTCTTTTGCCTATATTTGGTATATTATTAACGACTTGTAAAAACAGCTCACCAAATCATATATCTGATAGAGGGTTTGCTATCCTCGCTACTATCATTAACAATAATCTCATTAGGAGATACATTTTGGGTAGGGTATTTTTATTTATTATAATTATAATATTTTTTGCCGGTCCAGTTAAAAGCATCATGATGTGCTTATCTGCTGTGCCGTCCCTCCTCCTGCCTCTTCCTGCCCACGCTCTGCTTCCCGCTGGTGAACTCCCAGCTCAGGTCAGGGGCATAGGGGAAACCCGAAGTGAGATGGACCAGAGCCAGGCCATTTTTACCCTTTAATATGACTGGCCATAATGAGTTTGTCCTATTCAGCTTACCCATGCCAGTGCAAGTACAGTATAATATGTCTTGTCAATCACAAACAACTATGCCCTGTTTTATTAGCACTTGTGTATGCTATCCAACCGCACTCACACTTTGGTAATCTCTATGTGTGTCTCCCCTACACATTTATAAACTCAGTAAGTCTTGGTGGAATGTTGCAAGCAGGCTGTGATTTCCTCGGTAGTGTGTGTGTATACAAAACTGCCACCTTATATGGATACACTGCTTAGCGGTTGTTGGAATATAGTTCACACTCCTGATGTCTCAATCTAGCCAGCACAGGCAGTAAGTTGAAAGCATCAAGCTAAGCATCTAGCCTAATGAATGACAGATTAGCTTAGCATAACATCAATAGCAGACATGGAAGAGTGACAGTGTGCTTTGTCATCATTAAAAATTCCTGAGTATATTATTTGCTATAAATAGGAAGTGTCTGATTGTAGAAAGCTTAACGAGTCAGTGGATAGTTGTGATGTCCAGCTTGCTGCGTGTGGAAATGAGGTAATAAGCAGTCCTGTTGAGTGATTCATACCTAGAAACAATCAATGACCAGAACTTTGTCTAAAATAGGTCCTTGGAGAATGTGTTGAAGCAGCTGACCTGAGGTTAGATCTGGTTACAGGCGCAGGCATCGTCACTCTGGTCTGTGTAAAAATGCTTTCCTCGTGTCCGTTTAATGCCAGACACTGAGTGTCTGTGTGTTTTAGAAGGGATGTGGTGGTCGCTCTGGTATGCAACAGTAGCTGTGCCTGGCGCCAATGAAGGTTACAGGTTTTAAAGTTTACCTCAGAGCCAGCTATGTCTGCTATGATAACCTCTGCATGCCAGGCCATGAGCTTATTCTTCACTGCCGTAACCTCCTTAAAACCAACCACTTCATCCCACTGTTTTTCAGCTTTCTAGAGATATATTACAAATATGAGAAAGACCAGATTAGATACGATCTTGAAGGATACACACAGGCTACATACTCTACACTGCTTGTTCCAATCCTATAATAATTATCATTATAATAAATACATAAATTACTGGTTTCCAGCTACAGCTGTAACAACCCATGACGTTCATTTCGCAGATAGGGCGCCTGGTGATTGGACACAATGGCATCCTGTCCACACCAGCTGTCTCCTGCATCATCAGGAAGATAAAGGCCATCGGTGGGATCATTCTAACTGCCAGTCATAACCCAGGAGGCCCGGCTGGAGACTTCGGCGTCAAATTCAATGTAGCTAATGGAGGTGAGAAAGAGGCATGTGTGAGGTCAAATATTTCTTGCGTAAAGTATTTAACATCCACATTTCAGATTGTCAGGCTGACAATTCAGGCTGAGCACAAAATAGAAGCAATACCAACTTCACCATGGATTACAACAGGGTTAAAGCACAATAGCTTAATGATTAAGGCTCTGGGTTACTGATCAGAAAGTGGGGAATTAAGCTCATGCACCACCAAGATGCCACTGTTGGGGTGCTGTATTATAGCTGGCCCTGCACTCTCTGACCCCAACTCAGCCAAACAAGCTGGAATATGCAAAGAAGAGTATGTCACTCTCCTGTAATGCATCTATGACAAATAAAGATTTAACCATATGTGACATCTGCCCTCAAAAATGCAACCATTCTCAGATTAAAGTGCCTGTCATTTGAGCTTATGCTGAATTCTTCATACCAAAAATAACACAGTGCATAATAAAACGTTTGAACATGAAGATTTATTGCTGGTGGATGTAAGTACAATAAAGGCCAAGGTATGGGCAAGCTATACTTCCTGTACAACATGAATCTATTTGGGAAGCAGCCAAATACAGTATAAAGCTATTATTTATGGTCTAGTTAATGAAAGTACATTCCGGCTGGTGCTGACCCTGACCATAGGATTATGATCTGTATGGTTAACCAAAAAGGATTGTTTTTGGATCAAAAGTTAACCAATTCTCAACCAAAACAGACAAACAAACAAACTAATAAATACATAAATACATAAATTACAGAATGTAAAAATAAATATGTTAAAATAGAAAGTTTAATGGCACTATTTATGGTTTTAAGGTAGTAAAATATTTTTTTACTGTCAACTAAAATATGTACAGCTTTATATTATTATTATTTTAATTAATAAATAAATTAATTAATTGATATTAATTAATAACATATTGTAATTATTTCTGATTCTTCTTTTTCCTTTTTTTTCTTCTTCTTCTTCTTCTTATTATTTTGCAGGCCCTTCCCCAGACACAGTGATGGAAAGGATCCACCAGGTGAGTCGCACGCTGGAAGAATTCGCCATCTGCCCGGACCTACGTATCGACCTGTCACGTCTGGGACGCCAGGACTTCGATCTAGAGAACAAATTCAAGCCTTTTCGAGGTTTTTTTTTTCTTTCAAATTAACTTCACTTGTACTTAGTATTTAGTACTTGTATTTACATAATATGCAGATATGAGAAAATCATATCATTGTCATGTATTGGGAATAAAGTCTAATCCATATCTCTTTTTTTTGCAGTTGAGATAGTGGATTCTGTTGAAATCTACCTGAATATGCTACGTGGGATCTTTGATTTCAGCGCTATTAAGAGTCTATTGACTGGCCCAGAGCAGCTGAAGATCCGAATAGATGCAATGAACGGAGGTAGAAACTTTGTTTTCAAACCCCTTAAAAAATTATTTGGTTGTATCTCTGGGGAACAAATTAAAAGTCAACCCCCTTTTGGAAGATAAGAACTCCTTTTTTTTTTACTAAACCCTTAAATTGAACCCTAAGGGCATATTAATATATAAAAATCTGTCAAATATGTTTATAAGATTTGTTGCAACCTCCAAAGTGACGGGCATAATGCTTGGACTCTCCCACTGGTGTGTGTTTCAGTGATGGGACCTTATGTCAGGAGAATCTTGTGTGATGAACTTGGTGCACCAGCAAACTCTGCAGTTAACTGTGTTCCTCTGGAGGATTTCGGGGGCCAGCAACCCAACCCCAACCCTTCATTCGCTGTGTCATTGATGGAGTCCATGAAAGGTGGAGAGTTTGGTTTTGCTGCTGCATTTGATGCAGATGGGGTGAGAATTGTTCAAACTTGCATAATTTTAACAATATGATATTCACGGAGCTCTGAGTGGGGCAATAGAAAAACATCTATCTTGGGGTAATTTTGATGATACCACAGTCATCTGTGGGAGCAGAATTGGCTGTTGGAAAGGGTGGCATACTCTTTCTCTCTCCACTGTCAATCACAGTATACTATCCATGTGTGAGCTTGTTTGCGGAAATGGGCGAGCGTCACATGTGTGTTACATGGTGGAATGCATGTTGACCACTGCATTATGGGTGGAAATTGGCCACGACAAATTTAGAGAGGAAGTCAAGAACTTGATCCATTACCACCACCACCAAAAAAAAGAATTTAGCAGAACATATTTATAAAGCATTTTTTTGGTTAAGTTTTCATTGTCAAAAAGAATTTCAACTTTAGCCAGGAGCAATAAAACTGAATTAAAACTTGATCATTACCATCCCTCAATAGAAGACTGTTGATTTCGATGTAGAAATCAATGCTGTTTTATGGAAGAGTTTTTGTGATGGTCAAGTCTCTTTTATTTTAAAGTATATGGGGTTTAAAGACGTAAAAACCAATAGATATAATTTGTTCATATGATCATTTAAGACACACTTTTTGTATATTTTAAATGTGTTAACAATATTGTATGGCATGACAGTGGTATCCCCCAGGACTTTTGGGTCAATCAAGGGTAACATACTGTAAATAGCAACAAGACAACTATCCAAAATTAAGTTTCTGCATTGTTCATATATTAAGACCATTTTTTGGCAATAACCCTTTCTTAAGTTGGTTTTATCATAAAGTTATGCAAATGTTTTCACTCGACTGGAGAATTAGTTATCGTCCTTAAAGAATTAACCTGATGGTTTTGTACTTCTAACAGCTGGATCAAAAAATGCTTGTTTCTCTATATGTGTGCAGGATCGCTGTATGATTCTTGGTCAGAATGGATTCTTTGTAAACCCGTCAGACTCACTGGCAGTGATGGCTGCCAACTTGTCCTGCATTCCCTACTTCAGGCAGGTCGGCATTCGTGGCTTCGCTCGCAGCATGCCCACCAGCACGGCTCTGGACAGGTAAGGCACACACTCACATCATCAGTAACACATAAACGATAAACTTGGAACGTCAGAAACGTTTCTAACATAAATAAAGAAACTTGAACAACACTGAGGTTAACGACAGTATCAGCCAAGCCTCAATTATACATGCGATGTATAATTGATGAGTCTGTAAGCTATATGTCAAAATATGAAGGTTTGCCAAGAACAACTGGCTATAATTCATGAAGAAGGAGAAGTAGAAATGTGATCATTCCTAACACCGCCCCTTGACAGAACATTTGTTTAGTTACATCAGGTTTGAGATCTTCTGAGCATCGTGTTTAACACACTTAGGTGAAAATAGTGCTCCTACAGTTTATAGTGGTTGGTAGAAAGGAAGCAGTAGTCACTGTATTATATATGATATACTTTTACTATTACATACTATAAGGGCAGGCCAGTGCCCAAACCCCAGCTGCTGGTGCCGGTCCCAAGCCTGGATAAAATGGGATGGTTGCGTCAGGAAGGGCATTCGGTTTAAAACCAGTGCCAAGCTTGTATGTGTGGACCGGATGCTCCGCTGTGACGTCCTCTTGCTGGTGGCAGTTGAAAGACCAACAAAAACAGCAATTACATAGTCTTATCCTTCTACTTATTTTCTATAAAGGGGGCATGGCGCTCATCGGTTAGCACTGTTGCCTCGTACCTCTTAGGTTGTAAGTTTAAATCTCACCTCTAGTCTGTGTGCATGGTGTTTATATTTGTTCTGTGCTCTGAGTGTTTCCTCCAGGATGACCAGTTTAACCCAAGTCCAAAGACATGCACTGTAGTCTGGTTGCTGTCTCCAAATTGTATGTATGATAGTGTATGATCGGCTGTGTGTGTGCCCGTGTCCTGCAATAGCTTGGTGCAGTGGTGGTTAAAGTACACAAACCTGAACAAAAGTGAAAGTAGAAATACCTTAGGTAAAATATTACTCAAGTAAAAGTAAAAGTCTTTCATTTACATTTCTTCTTCAGCGATAGTACAAAAATACTCACCTTTCAATTTATTTAAGTATCAAAAGCTTGTAATAGCTCACAATAGGTTTTAAGTCGTAGTAAAAATGTCTCTCTCTCTCTCTCTCTCTCTCTCTCTCTCTTTGCTTCACAACTTCTCAACTGCATTGCTGTTGCTGTCTGCATCCATCACTGTTCTGATATCAAACACCTGCTACATGATGAAACATGTAGTCATCAGGTGGCAATATTCCCACTTCATAAACCACACACCACTGTGATGATGTAATACACTGGCATGCAGAAATGTAGTGAAGTAGAAAGTACAGACATTTGCTGTATGATGTAAAAATAAAAAGTATACTCTATAAAAAAAATACTTCAAGTAAAGTTCAGATTCGTGAAATATGTACTTAATGTATACTAAAGCTACAAAATGACCATTAACTTCCACCTCTGGCATTGTGCCCTAAACTTCCTGGGATAGGTTATTGGCCTCCTGGGATGCACAGGATAAGTGGCATGGAAAATGAAAAACTATTCATAGGGAGATATCTACAGTATTTCATCATCAAATTTTAATCAGAATTACAGTTTGCATTTAGTTTTTAATAGACTCCGAGATTTGAAGTTTAGATCTATCCACTTGGGTGGATCAAGGATCACGTAATGCTAGAGGTCAGTTATTAAAGAGACTCTCTGATCTGTCACACTTACTAAAATAGCTGATGGGTTGAAAGATTAAGGAGGAAACCATCCCTTAGGACGTTTTCTATAGTGTATAGTTTGTAAGAAACCACCCCTGACATCAGTCTGCATGTAGATAATCAGCAAGCAGAAGTATTCAGAGAATGATAGGATCAGTCAAGGGGCAAAAGACACAGTTGGAATAGTAGAAACAGAACCTATGGTGGGTTGACGGTTGGGGTTGGGCGTGAGAACTGAACAGTATTAGCTCATCCTTATGCTTCTCCATGCGTTGCTCACTGGCCTAAAATAACTCTGAGCACCATCACTCTAACCCCTGGCTTACGTAATGTTACCCAGCCCTATTATAAAAGAAATTATGTGACTGTAAGGATACAATCATATTATTGATCATAGCTTGTAAAATCTTAGATCTAAAAGGATTCTATAATAGAATAATGTGTCAACTTTATTTTTAACAGGAAGCTATTCTTTTCCAAGTTGCCCTTTCTTGTTATGTATCAGAGAATTTCCTAACATTAACACATGTCTCACTTATTCCTAATGACTCATCATTTGGCTCATTGTGTTACTTCATTGTTTCATACACGTGCCTAAACTGCTAAACATTTTGTCAGCAACCTTTATTTATAATAAACTGTCATGGAGTGTAATGGCGTCTCAACTCCATTTTTGGCAACCAGACTAGAAGAAGGCATGACGTACTGTTGAGTTTTTAAATATGCCTTTGAGGCATCAGGTGCATCACAAACGATTGGAATGGTTTGTTTACCTCCATCTCTGTGTCCATCTCTGTGGACTGCTAATTCCAAATGACTTGTTAGTGGTAAAGTACGTACGTGCATAGTTCCCTTCAACAGATGGCATCCATCCACAGCACCCAGTGAGATTCCCGAGATCCACAGAATCCACTGCAATCCTGACCGGGAGACAGCAGCTCTAACTGTCCAGGACAACTATACTTAATTTGGCTAACAGGTCTGGGAAAATCTGCTCCTGGCATCATTACACTTTTTGAAGCATATTTTTCCCACCAGCAATAGTATCAGTTAACACTGCTCTTGCTAATTTTGTCCATGTTTGCATTTCTAAACCATACAAATGTGGGTGGAGTAAAGGGCCTTAGAGATGTGTCCATAACTGGACTGATAGGACAAATTGAAATAACGCCAAGATCTTGAACACACGTACATTATGTATACTGTATTACTGCACCATAACCAAAAGCACCCTATTAAAAAAAATATTTTGGAAATAAAAAAACAGATGCAGAAAGCTAATCAGAAACAGAAACTGGAGCCAACCTCAAGCTATGGTATCTTATGTATAATAATAGCAGCACAACCCCTTGTGCTTTACTTTACTGAAGATGGCAGAGGGCAAATGGCTGTTAAATGCACCAGGGGTTATTTTTTCATTGTGCGCAAAAGGTATTTTGTTTCCGAGCTGACGTCATATTTTCCGTCAGGAGTCAAGCTTCTTCACATCAGCCTTAGTTCTCGGTGTGAAGTTAATCCAGCACTTTATTCCACTCATCAGTGGGCCATCAGTGGGTCAGAGCTCCCCACTAGGAACTGTAGTGTGTGTGTGTTGTGTGTGTGTGTGTGTGTGGTATGAGACTGTTCCTGTTTCTAATCCCAGGCTAAATGTACGGCACTTCTGCTGTGCCCTTGAGGAAGGCACTTAAAATCTAAAGTAACCTGCTGGGTGGTGGAGCAAACAATGTAGATATCTGCTTAGTTGTTCTATTAATCCGGAAATGAAGATTAACAATGCAGACGGAATATTTAAGATAGACTTTAACAGCTTGTGTGTTTTATATTGCCTTACAACACCCCTGTAACTTTAGCCCTTGTGATTATTTAGAAATCCGATTACTCCCAGAAGACATACTTCTCATAGATTTCTCTGTAGGATTTCTCCATAAGCAGAAACATACTCTGTTAACATGCACACATTCATTCACATCTAGGTGCCATGTTGCATAGCCAATCCTTCTACAGGCATGTTTTTTTAAATAATTGTAATAAACCAAAAACCTTGAAGGAACACAGGGAGAACCCATGAAACCCATGACTCATGAACCCATAAAAATATCAGAATCTTATTATCATAACCAGGGGATGCTGAAGCTGTGATGTGCCAAATGTAGTGTTTTGTAAATGTTAAAATATTAACTTATGTCCATATACTGTACAGTCTATTTCCTGTACGCATGCCTAAATCTTTAACAAGCAGTGGAAGTTGAAATCTTTGAACAGTATGATATATATTTTTCTTTTAGAGTATTCTATGTGATTATATACTGCCTGGCCAAAAAGAAGTCAACGCTGTACTATTTTGTTGGACCACCTTATTGTTTGTTTATGGCACGTATTCATCCTGGCGTCATTTCAATAAGCTTATGCAACATCAGAACATTATTTTCCTCCTGAGTCACATTAATTTCTCTCCAAGATCTTGTATCGGTGATGGGAGAATCGGACCGCTGCGTAAAAAGTCTTCTCCAGCACATCCCAAAGATTCACTGGTGGTGACTCTGTGGTGGCCAATCCATGTGTGAAAATGATGTCTCATGCTCCCTAAACCACTCTTTCACAATTTGAACCCAATGAATCCTGGCTTTGTCATCTTGGATCATTTTCGTGCCATTGGGGGGAAAAAATGAACTGAAGGAAAATCCTGGTCAGATAGTCCTGACCATTTTCTGGACACATAACATTGATGAACCTGACTTATGGAAGCAACCTCAGATCATAAAGCCCCCACAGGCTTGTTCGGTAGGCACCAGGCTTGATGGGCGCATATTCATCACCCTGGTGCGCCTATCACTCTGGAACAGGGTAAATCTGGACTTCTCAGACCTTTATTAAATGTTTCACAGTCCATTCTTCATACTTAATTGATTAGCCTCACTGATAAGTTTTTTTTTTAAGGCTACACAGAAGTCTAGTCCCAATTCCTTCAGTTCTCTTCACATTGTGCGTGTAGAAATGCTCTTACTTACACTATTAAACATAGCCATGTGTTCAAATTTTTTATTTGATGATTTGATTTCACCAGATATTTAAGTAATCTCTGATCATGATCATAAAATTTTATTTGTTATACAAAATAGATAAAATGTTATTTGCTTGATGCAGGACAATAATTTGACCTTCCAAAAGAGAATAACATCTTTGGCACGACCACAAGATGTATATTTTCACATGGTTGTTTAAGAAATAAAGATCTATACTCATGCATCAGTTAGGGTTAAATAACCTGTTGCCAGCTGACCGTATTAATCACTGCAGAAATTATCCAATGGAGTTCTCTTGGCTGTTTGCTTAGTTAAATCCAGGTGGTGACTTCTTTCCCTTTGGCCCAGCTAGTGAATATATATCAGAAATATATGTTTAATAAAAAAAATATCTAAAATATACAGTAATTAATACAAAACATATCCAATGTCAAAGCCTGGCTTTAAAACCTATGAAGCAATGTGTACAATTATGTGGATGTCCTTCAAAACTTGAGAAATTACTTGGCACATGGTGAAACGATTCTTTTTAAGAAAACTAAACATAACATCAAGTAAACAACAAAATCCCAGGAGAAAGTTAGAGTTTCAACATGAATCATTATGAAGGATAAATGTTTGCAAAGGGACTATGTAATATGATTTTTTTTAGCAAATAGGTTCTACAATATTGTATAATTCAATATAGAGTGCTTCTTGTGCCATATAAGATATGTGTGCAATATATAGTAATGAGTTGTATATATAATCTAGGATTAATCCTTTGTGAATAATAATTAAATCTTAAAAAAAAAAAAAAAAAATATATATATATATATATATATATATATATATATATAAGATTATATATATAAGATTAAGTCTTAACGACACAAACTAAACTTAATTTAAGATTTATTTTAAGATTTAATTATTATTCACAAAGGATTAAGTCCAGGTTTCTGAGCTTTGCAGAAGCACTAGGCGAGTTTGTCTGCAGAGCTTGCTGTTGTGTCGGAGCGTGGGCTCTCTGCTACTAGAAGCCTTTTTAGGCACTGACCATCACAAGTGTATCTGTATCTGGGTGTTTAAATGCTCAGCCACTTAGCAGTTTGTGTTGAAGCAGTGCTTCAGCACCAGAGATAAGTGCATGTGTGTCTGTTTAAGAAGATATGCATGCATGTCTAAGCGTACACATACTCAAGCACATGCATGCACATCTTCTTCTCTTCATATCCGCTTGTGTCCGCACATTATAAGGGATCAAGGCCCAGCATTTTGTAAATTATGCTTGCAGTGTACACATATGTGAGTGTATGTGTGAGTGTATGTGTTATGAAAGGTGACTATGGAGAGAGGAAACATCTGCCTGTTTGCTTTCTACTCCGGAGGGGCGAAGGGCTGAAACTGCGTCACTAGTCGTTGATAAGTTCACTTTTCATTCAGTTGCGTTTTATTAGGCGCCGTGTATGTGCACCATGCCAGTGCATCATATATAGCAATGCATATGCATCATATTAACAGGAAAAGTGTTGCAATTACAGAGCCGATGTGCCACTACGTTGAAATGAACGCATGGGCACTTCGCCAAGGTTGCCATGGAGCCATGTTCAGTGACTAACAACTTTTTTTTTGCACAAAACTAAACAAGTCGGGATAGAATTTTTTGCTGCTAGGATTTTTCACCTCCAGGCAACCTTATGTAGGGCTGTGGTTGCACTCTCCTGCATCTGTGTTTGTTTGTGTGTTTACTCATTTATCCGTAGCAGCACATTCAGCGGGGATTAGTGGGGAAGGCCATGCTGGAAATCGCATCCTCATTTTTAAGATGTTCCATTGCACTTGGGAGCATTTTGATCTAACAAATGCTTCATAAACAAAACAACAACCATCTTAGGGCATGGGAGAAGGAGGAGGACGTTTTCTTCAGAAAGGTTGCACAGCACTGTTGCAGAGTTTAACCGTCTGTCTGTCAGTTCAGACGAAGCTGTTTTGGGCCACAAATCAAACTCTGCTCCCAGAAGGGGCTCCGAGCCAACTGCTGCGAACACTAAACTCCTACACTAAAGTCACATATTATTCCAAAAGCTGTGGTCTTAGAAACACACAATATTGTCTTTTGGGCTGAGGATATCCTTTCTTGCTTTCTGTCTTGCACAGGCTTACATGCTCTTTGGCACATCTAATCGCTCTTTTGCAATATGAAAACACAAAACACACTGGCATCCTAGTGGACATGCGGTTTGTGTTGGCCAGAGACGTGAGAATAGGTCATCAGCAAAGTCGAAGGGTCAGAAATCCTGTGTCCTCATGCCAGGATGTCTATTCCAGGCCCTTGTCCCCAAGCAAATAACTCTGATTTACTCTTATTTAGTAAGTCCCCCCAAGAGTAAACAGCTGTGGCCGAGCTCTGCTCCATTCCTGAGCCCCTGTTTCACTCTTAACGCCAGATTACAGTGTCTGAAAATAGTTATCTATGTAGAGGGGTATCCAAGAGCAACAAACAGTAGAGGAGATTGGTAATTAGAAATAGGTGGACTTAGATCAACTTGGACACAATTAACTTCATGCTTGTGTATTCCTTTGGTTAAGGCATTGATTCAAAGTAGGCTCAACCTCAGACATATAGTCCAGAGGTTTCAATGCTGAATAGTTGGTAATTTGTTGGTACTACCATGTGGCCTTTTTGTTAAAGTAAAAGTAATCCCTAATAAATATTGTACAGCAATGTTTTCCATAGTCTGCATCCCCTCCTAGTCTTCTCCTAGTCTTGTATCTCGTTCGCCATCTCCTTACATTCAGGCATGGATCTAACGCTGGCCTTAGCTTAAAACAAACATTAGGTAAAAGTTTAGCCTTCCAGTTCCATTGGTTTCATGAAGATAGCACATCTGTAACTGGTATCTTTATGTTGTCCCCAGCTCAAACAATCAAAATATGCTACATGACCAAAGGTGTTATGCATAACAGTCATGAACTGTACTGTTGTGAAGAAGGTTTATCTTTAACCCTCCCTTTTGTGCATAATCACAACGACTGACAATGTAGATCACTGTTGGTCTTCTATTGGATGGCCTCCTTCGTATTATTCTCAGGTTCCTCATCATCACTGCCTTTTCCTTTTCTTAAATTAAAAAAATGTGTCATCTCTAACTGGTTGCTTTTATTCTTTACATATTGTGGTTGTGAGCATAAATGTCCAAATATCACACATCTCACAACCAGTGTTGGATCGGTGGGTCAGTGATGTTAGGCTATTATACACTTCCTTGTAAATAACAATACACAAGTTAAGGCAATACAATCATCTTTTGATTCATTCATACACACATTTTTTGAAATGAAGGAAAACTATAAAACCAAGACAGATTGTCGACAGAAAGTCCAAAGAGACAGTTACATTTTAACAAGTTAAGGTTAAAATAAGGACCCTGGAGCTGTGATACTGCAGCGATACCAGATGCATCACCATGCCAACCTGTCATCACATCGAATATTACAACATGTTTGTAACAGTTTGTGCTTGCTCATGTTCATGTCTGCTTTTTGTTTACAGAGTGGCCAAGGCCATGAAAGTGGCTCTGTATGAAACCCCCGCAGGCTGGAGGTTTTTCGGGAACCTGATGGACTCGGGAAGGTGCTCCTTCTGTGGAGAGGAGAGCTTTGGAACAGGTGAATGCTTGTTTTTCCTGGGTTAGCAGATCATTCTGAATGTTATAGTTCTAGGAACTTTGTGTTCCAAGAAACCTGAACCTGTTAAGACTGTTAGAATATCTGAGAATGGCTTCACACAATTTTAGTTGCATCATTAAAATTGATGATAGTGCTTTGATGATAGTATTTATCTAACTGAGAACACTATGTTAGTTAGATGCTAGTTCTGGAACATTACATTCTTGAATTTTATGATAATGTCCTCATACTTGTCCTGCAATACCGCTAAAGTTCACTGTCCTATCAGTGGCACATCTCTGGAGATCACATCCACACCACATCACATCGTCTGCTAAATGTCTGCTGAGGGCCTTCCATGGTATCTGCAAAGCCCACCAGTAGCTGTGACTTTGGTCATGTCTAAACACAGACTTTTACAGCGTCATCAACTTGTTGATCATGAGCAGCCGCACCTCAGACAGGCCTTACTGTTACATTTATAATGTGTGTTAGACTTCAGGCACAGTGTGAACCTCCTCCATTCTTCTGCTATAAAAGGAAGACAGGGCAGTGAATCATTTAACCTCAGAAAGAAAGAGTGCTCTCTGCTGGCAAACACTTCTAGTCTTAGAAAAGCTCCTTTGCTGATGAGTCATGAGAGAGATATAAAGAGCGAGGAGGTAGAGAGAAGGAAAGAGAGAGCACAGAAGAGAAGGAGATGGGAGTCATTGTTTACAGACGGCTAGAGATTGCGCTCTCCTAGACCCATATATGGGCATTCCACCAAGGGAAATAACACACGCTCAATCAGTTCTTGAGGCCTAACCATTATTTCTGTTTAGAAAGTTTGGAGGTTTAATGTCATCAGTCATAGCCCTGTTACTGATGTCTAGTGATTTGTGTAAGCATTTAGAAAACACGTTGGCTATTTTATTGTGTACACCTGCTATATGTTACTCTTTAGGTGTATACTCATTGACTGTAGCTGTTGCTGGGCACTGTATTTCAGCTCTGTTATACCTTTTGTAGAAAGGGACTACTATAGGATCTGACAGGTATAATGTGGGTAAAGGATCATTCCAAGAACAGATCTGAATAACAGTCCAACGTGCAAAACATTTTAAACATGTTTGTCTGACAGAAGTCATTTCAAGCAACATGCACTGTACATGCACTCGCATTTGGTGGTTTACACCTGGAATTCAGGTGTTTCAATCAGGGTTCTTTTCCCTAGTTAAGGGCAATCTTAATGCTTCAGCATACCTTGGACATAGGACATCTTGGACAAAGCTATGCTTCTAACTTTGTGGCAACAGTTTGGGGAAGGCCCTTTTCTATTTCAACACCACTTTGCCCCAGTGCACAAAGAAAGAACCATAAAGTTTGTGTTTGTTGTGGAAGAACTTGACTGGCCCGCACAGAGCCCTGATCTCGACCCCACTAAGCGCCTTTGGGATCAACTGGAATGGAGATTGCGAGTTAGGCCTTCTCGTCCAACATCACTGCCTGACCTCATAAATGCTCTACAGAATGAATGGGCACGAATTCCCACAGAAACACTCCAACAACTTGTGGACAGCCTGGAAACCAACTCCATGTTGAAGTACAGTATATGTATTTGGATACAATGTCGTTGCAGGTTTGGTCAAATACTTTTGTCCATATTGTGTGCATATGTTGAACGTTAAATCAGTAAGGCTGTAAGTAATACAATACCTCAATAGTAATTCTAACACCGGGTAACTTGATTTTGACAGGTTCGGATCACATCAGGGAGAAGGATGGTCTGTGGTCAGTGCTGGTATGGCTGTCAATCATGGCTGTGCGGAAGCAGGGGGTGGAAGAAATAGTGAGGGACCACTGGGCTAAACTAGGCCGTAATTTCTACTGCAGGTAAGAACCTATTTGTGTGCATGGTGCTTTATGTATATGGTTTGTTCTTTTCCTTTTAGATACATTCAGGAAATGCAATACATTTACAGCTAAAAGATTTTAAGGTTATCCTAAAATAATGGCTTTTTGTATTTTTAATTCCCTCTGTTTCATCCTTCGTCAGAAAGGCACCAGTACAGCATGTATCTAAATGAGATAATGCCAATCCACACCCCATTACTAATGAACCAGAACATGCTACTGACAAACCACACCCTGTCAGACTTCTTGCCTGATCCAGATGTTACATCTGTATTCAGTTCTCCCAGAGGTCCTTTTGATACTATGGTAACAGCGCTAACATACACTTATTAGCTTTTAAAAACAAGCGACCTGTAAAACTTATATATATATGATTTTAACTTAAATGTCACTGAAAGAATTAAATTGCGGACACCTCCACAAATTAACATTCACATCCACACAAAAGAAGCAATGTTTGTTGTTCATGATTTTTTGCTAATGGCTAACCACTAACAGGTAACCCAACCTTTTTAAGCTTAAAAAAAAGGCATTAGATTTAACTCACATTTAAATGTATATTGCTTAACAGGTTAAAATATCAAAAATGTCCTATTTTGTTTATTTTGCATTTGAGAGAAAATTGCTAGTAAATGGGGATTAGCTATTAGCATCCAAGCTAACCTGCTTTCTCTATTTAAATACCCCGCAGTCATGCCACGCTTCCTCTCAGGTATAGAGTTTCATATTTGCCCTGGTGGTGTGGGACTTTTCTGCAGAATATTTTTTTAGTTTATACAGTGTTCTGTACAGCCTGTAGAAATCTCTAAAGGTTCATGGTGGCTTTATATAAACTTCGGCCTTGTTTACTTCTAGTTAGATTATATTTGTTAGGGTTTCTGACAATGCGTGAACGTTCCCATGCCTCTATCTCTTACATCTCTCTTTGTTCTATGTCATATGTCCTTAAAATATACCCTCAGGAGTTTCTTCACTTCTTATATGGTAATACGTCCTAGAGTCGATGTCCACATGGATTTTCATGCAAATTCATCCCTGTTTGTTTCTTTCCGGAACATGTTGGTTACCGTTGTACCTCCAGAGACGATATTCATTCACAATCGTGCATTCTGTGTGTATGTAAGTGCATGTCTCTCTCTCCCGGTGGACAACCGCGTCAGCACCAGCTGGTAATCATATCGAGCCGAGGCGAGGCGAGGCGGACATTTCAAGCAATTCTTCCATAATTTTTTTATTTAATAATATTAGTCAATATTAATAGCAAGCAAAAATACAGATTCTCTGGTACGTCCTGACCACGTGCCTTACAGCAACTTTAAAAATACCATTATTCACAGCTTTTGAATGTAGTTAAGTCACCAGCTTTAAATTTGTCCATGGTTCAAAACAATTCCTCATACAACTTTCAAGCTAACTGTAAAAATGTTTTTTCACTTAGTATTAAAAAGAGGGAATTTGGCGGTTTTATTAACAGCCATCAACAGAGCATGTCTGGCTTTTTATCTTGCTGTACATGTCTTATGCTGAACTCACAACACAAGTTTACAACAGTTAAATCTTAGGCAGAGCCCTGGACTAGAGAAAATCTTTAAATTACCACCTTTTCCTCCTGAAAACCCTTTGAGCACTACCGAAGAGTTTTTAAAACACATGCAAATGCTAATATGTTAAGAAGAAAACAGAGGTGATGTGTTTTTCCCACGTTATTTTGTATGTACACACGACAGTGACTGTCCAACATGATCCAAAAATTTTGGTCTTCTTTACATTGGTTCCTTCCATGTTTACTTTGATCAGCATAATATTTGGAAGAAAAGTACATGTAAACCAAGCTAGGCAAGCTATCACTCATTCAAATAATATATTTTTTTCTTTGACTCTGCTTTGACTCTAGGACAACCTCCGTTTAACAGAAACCTCCGTTCTCCCTGCTTGCTCTGTTCTGGCAGCGATCAGTTATTATTTAGCTTATTTTCCCCAGGAGAGTTGGCTCCAAGTGCCAAGACTCTTCATACTGCATATTCGTTCTTCTCAGTATTCCCATACAAATTTCCCACAACACCAAATAGGCAACAGCTAGTGCCCAGTTTACATACCACAGTCAAATTCATTCTCTCCACTTACTCTGATAAAATCAGATTTTCTAAATTAGGATATTATTACTGGTTTGGGTTCTGGAAAGGTTTAAAAGGTATTTTAAGCATGTGTGCACAATCTGCTTTTTTATGAGCTGACTTGTAAATTGTAAACTTGTAAACATGATTAGTAGTGCCACATTTTGGAACATTGTTGTATTCTGGTTAGGTTTGATTACGAGGGTGTTGATCCCAGAGCTGCGTTTTACCTCATGAGGGACCTGGAGAACATGATCACTGATAAAGCCTTCACCAGTCAGAAGTTTGCAGTGGGAAGCAATGTCTACAGTGTGGAGAAAACCGACAACTTTGAGTACATCGACCCTGTGGATGGCAGCGTATCACGGAACCAGGTTAGAATCAGCTCTCAGTTTTGCTCTGATTGAAATGTCCATATTTGGTCCTTTTTTTTCACTTGTATCAATGTCAAATTGGTCGTATAAAAGATGTTGTAAGAGAAGCGTGGTGCTTGTTAGACATTATTGATGTTCACAGTTGGTAAGTGTGCATGGTCTCCTGGGATCTAACCAAAATATCATGTTAACAGGGGTGTGTATTCTCATGCAATCAGCCATTCAGTTGCCAATTAGATGCAAAGTTTGTGAGATAAACACACACATTCATTACTATGATGGAATATTAGGTGTTTACTGATGCCTGGTGTAAATAGATTTTATCTTGTTTCTTTCCTTTAAACTATACTGTAGGCTTAATCTTGCTCAGGTTTAAATTTTGATTTTTTTAATGAAACAAGGTCATAAAATCTTTTGCACATGGGTACAAACAAGAGCTAACCTCATGGTGAATCTAAAGTGTGAGCATTGGGAGCAGGTGTGAGCGAGGTGTAAGAAAACAGTCCCAAACACACCTCAGTTTCAGACCACCCAGTAGAGAAAGGCTGTTGGATTGCATGTGGTTTTTGGTCTAATTTTTTTAGCGTGTTGTAATAAATTTTATTTGATTTTATTTGAAATTTTATTGAACTTTACAGGTTAAGTGTTATTTTTATTATTTTAATTGAAGTGAAAAGGATCAAAGTAGTGCAGAGAATAAATCATATTTAATAAAACTAGTTGCTTTAAAATTCTGTTTGCAATTAGATGTAAAGATATTTAAACACATATTTTCGAGTGTTTGTTTAGTCATGTGTAAAAGTTACTACCCCCCTCCCATTTTATTCTATGTCTTTTTGTGTAAACAAATAATTTTAAAAAAATCCTCCGATTGTAGCAGGCCTAAGTATTAGGCAAATACAGCCTCAGACGAATAACAACATAAACCTTTTTTTTTACCACACCATTATTTAAAAGAATTAAGCTAAAAAGAAATACAAAACATGTGGGCAATACTAAGTAGCCCCTTACTGCCAGGGTAAGTTGCAGCCAGATGCTGCTATTCATCAGCTCTTGGTTAATTAGATAAATAGACCACTATAACAGCAAACGTTTGCTGGTCTGCAGAATTCAGATGTGTGTTAACACAATGTCAAGAGGGAAAGACAGGTGTTAGAGAAGCACAGTTGCTGCACATCAATCTGAGTGTCACTGAGCATGTTAAATGTTAAATTCCATGACAGCATAATTAGAAGAAGACTGAACAAGTATGGTTTGATTGGAATTCTTGCCAAGAGGAACCTCTTCTGCTAAAAAGAACATGTAGATTAGACCATGCCTTAACGCATGGTTTCATGTTTGATGAAAACCAAACAAAGCATTTTAGCAGAAGCATCTCATCCAGTACTTGTTGTCAAGCATGGTTATGGATGGGTGATGATTTGGACTTGTTCCCACGGGACCTGAGTTACTTGCAGTCATTGAGATAACCATAATCTTCTATGTTTACCAAAATATTCAAGAGGCAAATGTGAGGCCATCTGTCCGACAGCTAAAGATTGGTCAAAACTGGGTCATCCAACAGGGTCCATGATCTGAAGTCCACCAATAAATCTACATCAGAATTTCTGAAAAATAAAAGAATCAAAGTTATAGATTGGCCTAGTCAATTTCCAGAACTCAACCCAACTGGAATGAAGTGGCAGGGCTTTAAGAGAGCTGTGAATAAGCTCAGTGTTGTAAAGAAAAATGGACCAAAACAATTTTGAGTGACTCATGAAGTCATAAAGGAAACAAATAGTTCAGGTTTTGCTACTAAAGGTGGACCTACAAGCTATTGAATCATGGGGGTACTTACTGTAGTATTGACCACATGACTGTTTTTGTTTGTTTTGTTTTTGTTTTTTCCCCAAGATGTTTTCCCAGATTTTCTCCCTAATTAATGTGCTAATTTAATGCGCGTTAAAACTAAATAACTGAGTACTTAAATAGCGGACCTAACACGTTAGATTACTCGTTACATCAAAAAAGTAATCCAAGTACTCTAGCGCGTTACACCCAACACTGCTTGTGTAGTTTATGCAACATGGAAGTGACCAATTCAAAGTTGCTCACTTCAACCATTTTGGAGAGATGATTTCATATGTACCCCAAAAATTACTTTTTCAGTGTTATATTGTCTCACTTTAAACAATTTTTTTTTTTAAGTAAGGTTCTTTAAGCATATGACCTGTAAAAAGTGTTGCTTAAATGGGTTCTGTACTGTAGTGTCTGTAACCATGTCAATTTTTAACAATTTAGCATTTTAGATGTATACGCTTTTTCAGCTTTGTGTCTTTTTATGTGTAATCTAAATTGACCAAGTTGCATCTGAATGGAACAATTAAGATTAATGGAACGGGAAAGATTATTGAAAGATTTGTAATCAAAAAAGTTACATTAAACACTACATTAAAGGGCATGAAATTGTATTTAGCAAATGCGACTCTTTTTATCTGCTAAAAATATAAATGTATATGCATATTAAGCATAATAGCATATATATAGCATATTAAGCATATAAGCATATGTAGAAGCATTAAGCATTATGCTCACATTTTATGAAAAATATATATTATATGATCCTATACAGGTTATATGATCCTGTCACTTTTTCACCTATATGAGACACTTTTTAGCACCAATACCATGTTTTGGCTATCTGGATGCATGTATGTGTGGGTGATCAATAGGCCATGCCCTCATCAAGGCCAAAGGGTGGGGAGTATATTTTTTTAATCCACGTTAATTCCTGTTTTGATCACAATCTTTAGTTGCATCCTGTATTTCAACATCCTGCTCTAATAAAGAGGTTTGAAGGTGTAATTTAACCCAATGCCAGTTCTAGTGTGCATGACACCCTGGGCTTATTTATCTTAAAAGGGGGAAATTTTGCTCTTGCATTTTACTAAAAGATTTGGAACAACACAAATAAACCATGTAACCAAGTACAGTATAAGTCAAAGGTTGGGACACACCTTATAATTCAATGGTCTTTGCTGATTATTATTTCTTTCCACATTGTAAAACAATGGTCTTTGCTGAAGGCGTCCAAAATATGCAACAAACTCATTTGAACAGCTAATGTTAAGATGTATCTGGTTCTTCTCTGTACTTGTCTGCTTGTTTTTCTGTATCTGTACTTATGCTCGGTATAGCCTTCATAACGGTGTTGTTAATTGGTGATTTCTGAGGCTGGTGAATCTACAGTAAATGAACTTCTCCTCTGCAGCAGAGGTAAGTTTTGGTTTGTTTTGACAAAAAGGTCTTCATGAGAGTCGGTTTCATCATGGTGTTTGATGTTTGCAAATGCACTTGACAATCCTGTACAAAACAATGAATTAGAAGGTGTGTCCAAACTTTTGACTACTGTAAGCTGTTAACACAGGTTAACAACCGTAAGAGTTATACCGAGCTTTTTTATTACATACATATTTTTAATACCCATTATTAATACCCATTTGATACACAGTGGGATTTAGTTATGGGCAACATGCGGGCACTGGCTTTTTGTCTTTTGGTCCTCGTGGGCATGGATGAGCCTTGGGTGCCCATCATCCTGTCACCAGTTTACTGGATATAACTGATAATCTGTGTTATTTTGTTATGTGGTGTTAGCGTTGCGCCTGATGGACATAGTTAATTTGTGCACATTTAACAGACATTATATTTTAGAACAACTACAGTATTAGCAGCTCTTTGACAGTGCAGTAAAATTAACAACGGGCGCACACAAACAAATACAGTTTCACCCTGTGTTTAAGCACACCCAGCTTACTCCTTCCATTCTGTCCTGCATGGAATGCACGGAAACCCCCAACCCCACCCCTGTGTGTCACAACTGACAGCTCTCCCGCCCACATAGTCCCCCTCGATCACTAGGTCACGCCCTCAATCCCTCACTTTGTCACCACATATACTGTAATTCAGTAAGTGTGACACTTCACCTGCACTTTAGTGCCTTTTGTAAAAGAGATATTTTTCTATGATTTTAGCAATGCATTTCTTTCTGGACAACATTGTGGAAACACACACACTCAAACACATGCACACACACACATTGGTTGTAGAGTCATCCAGCCCAAATATGCAGGCGGTGTCTCTGCACCACGCCGTGTATTATTCCAACAGACATTCATCTGTCCCCCAGAGTGTGTCAGCTGTCCTGCACTGTTACTGGGGGACGGCATAGCCACACTCAGCTGTTAGAATCTGCCACAGAGAAACGCACACACACTAGCATGACGCACAAACTGGGATAATGTGGAGCGGAAAGAGTAGGCTTTGCCGTTTCATTCCTCACTCTGTTCCAGAATCTCACACAACAAAGAATATTTACAAAAACATGCTTATTATTATTGTTATTATTATTATTATTATTATTATCTGTTCTCTTTGCAAATCAGTCTCTTCATCTTTTAGAGACCTCTAGTGGACAATCAATACAAGTGCACATTTTCCTTTATAACATGGAAGGAAAACATCCTTATTAATCACTTCTGTATAGGAGCTACATAGATTAATCTTAGAAGTACTAATTATGATCATCTTCAGTGATTATTCATACAGCCAGTTACATATACTTCAAATGCAGCAGTATGTACCATAACCATGTCTGTATCTTAATTTTAAAGATGAAAGATTATTAAATGTGCAAATATAGTCCTGAGTAATATGGTATGACATTCTTGGTATTTTTAAAGAGAAATGAAAGATATATTATATTCTTTATTCGTTCTTGCATTTGCTATTCAAACTTTATTCATCCTTATCCTAGGTCAGAGTTGCTTTGGATGCGCAACAGGAGAATACGATATGGGATCTCATGGTGCCCAGCTGGTCTATAGCTGGGCACCATGAGCACACGAGCACACACACACACACACACACACACACACACACACACACACACACACACACACACACACTGTAAATATATAAGCTACCAAAAATTTAATAATCTGAAAAGAAATTTAGCAAGGTGCATGAATAAATGTACACAGAGATGACTGAATACAGCTACAAACATTTTTTCTTTGTATGTTTTAGGGCTTTCCTTTTGAGTGAGTATTGTGTGATGTAACCCAGGCTGTAGTTTTGACCATGCAGCATTCAAACCACTGCCTTGTCTTTACCCAATATAAATCAGGAGAATATATTCATTATATTGTTGTTGTTGATGGCTGAAATGTTTGCTCTCTGACCTCCAGGGACTGAGGATCGTGTTCACAGACTCGTCCCGCATCATATTTCGGCTTAGTGGATCCGGGGCGGGTGTGGGAGCCACCGTACGCATCTATGCTGAGAGTTATGAGAAAGACCCAGAGAGACACAACAGGGAAACACAGGTAAATACCTGTCCTAGTAAAACACACACACACACTTGTCTACTTGTCCTCTTGGCAAAAAATATGTACCATTATCCTATTTAAATAACGTTTGTTATATAAAATTAGATGTGGACAGATTTTATTTGTGCTGTGATAGTGCACTTGCTCACAAAACATCTTGTGTAGCACTTCTTCTTCTTCTTCCTTATCTTTCGTCTGTTAGCGGAGTCTGTCTACCACATATTTGCTTGCCACTCCAACCTCCCGCATTTCCTCCCTTACCACATTCATAAACCTCCTTTTTAGACAATTAAAATACTGTATACAGTGTATGACTCTCAACTAAAACGCTGAAGGAAGGAAGAAGTGGAAGGAGTTTTTCCTGGCTCATTGTGGAGCATGTATATATTTTTTTTCATTTGTTTTATTTAGTTAAATGCGTTCAGCTCAAGTCACTTTCACTAGGAAAGCGATTAACCAATTTAACTATACCATCTTCACAATATCAAAAAGGGTTTGATTTGTGTTGATTTGTAATTTGAAATGTGTTTTAATGATAACAATAATAAAAAAATGGAAATACATACAAAATGTATAGTCTATTATATAAGATAGTGAGCAAATTATTGCATATCACATTTAATTGTAGGAAGAGTTAATTGTAGGTTTTTGTATCGACCACATGAGTAAGAATGATAATATATAATAATATTATATTAATATACAAAAAGATCTGAGTCCTTATTAGCCTTATAACATTGCAATGATGAATTAAAATATTTTGTATTATTTATAATGTAGGAAGTATAATTATAAACTCTAAACTATATAACTATAAATTATATTCTATATAGTGTATCTAAAAGGGGTGTTTAAGTCAAACTGGAATTTTTAATTTTGCAGAATAACAGAACACAGCTGTGAGAGAGAAACTTTCTCTATATAATCCCCAGCAACACTAAAGCCGCTATCCCAGCATTTTACTAGTGCTCGGATACCATCAAGGTAGTTTCCGGAGCCATTATAACTTCCAACAAGTTTCTATAATGTGCAGGTGGTGTTGGTGAATAATGTGCAGTTTCTACAGACAGATGTTTCTCTTCCACAAATTGGTGACAAGTTATCTGTCAGGTTTCAAGAATCAGATGTTCCACACGCCGAATGTTCACGGGAACGACTGCAGTGGGCTCTGCATCACCTCAGCCGGGATTACATACATATGGGCTTCTTTAAAATGTTTATGCCATTCAAATGTTTTACTGTGGCTAAGAGTCTCCTTATCATACCGTGCTCTAAGTCTTCAGTAAATGTTAATTGGTTTCATGCCTTCATGCATGAGAAATTTATTTCAAATCCCGGTTTGACTTGAACACCCATATATTCTTCTGTATTAGGATTTTTTTTTTCCGCCACTGGTTTTATGATACTAGATTTTATCTTATTTATCAATCACCAAAATCTATATAGCGTTTTCCCCTTGTTTGGTATGATAAGGAACAATCTGGTGATGTTACACCGTCCACCATGACTAAGAAATCAAAGGGCATCCAGACACATATAACAATATTTTGTTATTGGCGCAGCCTGGCAGCATGTTAACTACCTTTATCTCTGTTAAATTGAAGTTGCCTACGTGAGTGACAGTGATAAAAAGATATTACTGAATGGTGTTTTCCTGGCAAACTGCCAGCTGCTGTTTTGATGATTTGTAATAAGTCACAGGCTGCAGTCCATTCTGAGAATTATACCCAAGTCAAAGTTTAGGTAATTACGCAATGAAAAATGAAAATTTCCAGCACTCAAGTGAACGTAAACAAAACAACAACAACAAAAAAAGGAGTAAAAAGTAACTTTGGAAATTACATTAAAACCAAATTTTAGGACATACCGACCTAATCAACCAGGTGGAATTTTTACTAGTTTTATTTCGTATTGCTATTCATGAAGAAAATGGGGGATGTTAAGTAAATATTATCACTCAGCAAAATGTTGTACCAATTTAAATGAATTTAAAATCTTGTAATTGCAGGGGCACTACTAAAATATAATGGCAGGACAAAGTACGGTAAAATTATACTCAAGTGATAGTAAAGACTGTGTTATAACTAAGGATTTCGATTTTAAAAGCGTTATCGTATTTCTAGATTAATCTAGAACGTTTGACGCATTTCTATATCTAATTTTTATTAGCCTAATGGCTTCCTATAATCGCGGTGCGGTTACCTGGCTTTGTGTCATAATGGCACGTTTAACACAGATAATAAGCTGACTGAGGAAACATCACCAGGTGTTCCAGGTTTCATTATAAAAAGCTTGGATAAAAGTAAAGTTGTGTGCTTAAGATACCATCAAAGCAAACTATTTCAAAAGAATCTATTTAAAGTTAGATGTGGGAGTGATGGCTGAGGCAACTAAGGTTTTAGGTTATTGATTTTTAAGGATCTGGGTTCGAGCCCAGCTGTCTGTGGTTTTGCCGCACCCCATACTACCCAGCCTCTGCATGCATTGTCGGTCCAATTTGAAAGATCTTAATTTAACATTTGTTAAATGTTTATATGAGATATTAGAAAACTGCATGCATTTTTTTTCCAACATTGCACATTTGTGCAAATCTGAGTATTTTTAAAATTTAAACAAGTGACAGCACTAACTATTATTGTATGTAATGAAGGTTGAGCTATGATCAGGAGCGGGCAGTCTGATCATGGCTCCGGAAACTTTCTATCTTGATGGCATCCACTAGTGAAATGCTGGGATGAGTGCTTAAGTGTTGCAGGGGATTATAGTGAGAAGGTTTTTACTCTTATAACTGTGTTCTGTTATTCTGCTCAATCAAAAGTCCCAGTTTGACTTGAACACCTTTTTTAGATACACATATTATAAGCTCCCAAATTCCAAATTATAAAATAAGTCAAAATAATGTATCAAAATATTTTTATTTAATACATCATTATTAATATTTAATATTTACTCATGCACAAGCCTGTGTTAAGGGTTGCCTCTTATACATTACAACAGTTTACTTACTGAAGTTATATAAATAACAATACATTTCATATGTATTTACATTATTTAAAACACATTTCAATTTTCACCTAAAACCCGAACCTCTCTTGTGTTATTGTGAAGTCCGTAAAGTTTTTTTTTTTAAACGTTGGCTAATTACATTTTCGGTGAAAGTGACTTGAGCTGAAAGCATTTGACTAAATAAAACAAATAAAACATGCTCCACATTGATCCAGGAAAAGCTCCTTGCACTCACCAGTCTTTCCACTGAGAGAAAACTGGTCAAGTCTGGACTTTAAGGACATTAACAAAAACTTTGCTGCAGGAAAAATCACATGACTGGCATTTTCTCACGTCATAGAATACAGCTGTGACAATTACAAAAAAACTTATAATAAAATATTTTTTAAAGTATGATATTAATATGCACATTTATTAATGCATTCATACATAACTGCAGTATTTCGATTATATTAGAATTTGACTTGCTTTGTTGTCAAGTTACACTTGTGCAATTAACCCTGGCGTCTTATTTAGCATTAGTAAAAGTTAGCAAAACGTACCTCAAATTGCACAACATCTTCTAGAGAGGCAAAGAGTATGCCTCTGTTTACATGATTCTTTTCTGTTGGTACATTTGACTGAGCAAGGGCCAGATGTGCTTATCCTCAAATTCCACACTGCAGTCTTGTGGCTTATTCATATTCATAAACATACAGATAGCTGTAAAAAAGATTCCGGCTCATGATGAATCAGTTCCTGGCTGGATGCGGGACGTAGAGACCATTGTAATCTGAAGCGACTGAATTAAAGTTTTTTTTTTTTATATTTATTTTGATGAAAGAAGAAAATAAAAACTAGGATTCAGTTTCTAGCAACATAGTAAAAGCTTTAAAATGTTTAAACAAAAATTTAACCCACAAATCCCTCTTTTATTTAGTATATACATTTGCCACACATCACATAAATAGACTTTGTGATATGATACTTTGCTCAACCGTAATAGTTTTATTGTCAAGTTATTAATAGTTAATTAATTTTAGAGCTTCCTTCTAACATTGTGAGCGGCCAGTCTCTGACAATAAGTTATACTGATAAAAAACACTCGTTTATCAGAGAGCTTACATGACACAGCACTATTTTTGATATGATTTATTAAAACTTAGAATTGTGTATTACTATTATACACCTTAAAGAAGCTTGCATGCAGTAAATACGAATTCTGCACAGTTCAGTGTATTAATGCTTCTTTTCAATTTTAACATCTCAGAATATCACTTCATCAATTTTAGGATTATACTTTAGGAAAATCTAAAATTAAGGTCCAAAATGTAAAACCTGGCCATAGAAAGCAGCTTTTAGACATTTTACATACAATCTTCTGGCTTGCTATAACTATATTACTGATTTATACCGGTTTGTGAATGTTATTTTGTTATCAGTGCTCTAAATGATGGAAAATGTCAGTGAACTATAATATTAGATGTTACATTCAAAAAGATAGTAAGATAAAGCAAAATAATGCCATTGTATTTAAATTTACATCCAAAATTTGCTGAAAATAGACAGTCTGTCTGTACAGATGTTTCTTTTTTTAGGTTTATGTTCTATATCTCCAACACTTCAGCTATGTCTGCAGCTCTCCGACTTCTAAATGCTTCCCTCTCAGAATACTTCATATCGACAGTTCAGGTTCATTTTTATGTTCATTGTTGTTTATGTATTTTAGGTCGTCCTGGGCCCTCTGATCGCCATCGCTTTAAAGATTTCAAACGTCCACGAGCGGACAGGACGCAGAGGCCCCACTGTGATCACTTGATCTGTATGGCGAGATCCATGACCGGGGCCAAAGCATGAGACGGCCTTCATCTAGGATCCGCTCTCCATGTCTTCCTCACAGTCTTTCACAGCCTCACTATCCTGAAGTCATGACTGCCTCTTGCTAGTCTGCACATCATCTCACTATTTACACTGTGTATGTTTTTGCTGCTGTTTCACAGACTAAACAAAGGCTCTCTCACAAATTCTCTCTCGCTTCCTCTCCCTCCGTCTCTTACTCTCTTTCTCTCTCTTTCTTTCTCTCTCTCTCGCACTCTCTGTGTCTCAAATGCAAAGAGAAAGACAAGCTATTCCTTTTTATGATGTCCCTTTACACGTGTCAATCATTAAAGTGCTTCTTTCACACAGCGTTCCTGCCACAGTTGTATTCTTCATGTGTAAACCAGTGCAGTGTTTCGCTCGTTCTGATTGGTTCCAGAATTCAACTGAGGAAAGTGACCATTTTTATGGTCAGTCTTGTAAACACGTAGCACTGTTCCATCCAGACATTTACTGCTGTTATATCTTACAAAAACAAATCAGTCAGAACTACAGACATGCTTGTGGTGTGTCCTTAACGCTGGAGGTCCATCTATGAATTTAAATTAAACATATAGCTAGAGCTTTATTGGAAAAAATAGGAGTGCACCTTTAATTTCGAAGTACCAGTTTGTATGAATATCACAGAGATTATGGTGTGTAGTGTAGCATGAACATATTTTATTGCATAGTGGTGTAATCTTTAGTGTGAACGAGGCATTAAATAACTATATTGAAGAACTGCTATCTACTGAATTGATTGGTTTCATTTATTTATGGGGTAAAACTTTGGCATGTGTCAGTGCTGAACCAAAATCATTTCCATCCACTCAGCCATACAGTATGAGGGAGCAATTACACTTAACCACTCCATCAATTTTGGGAGCATATTGTAGGAAAATCCAAAATGAAGGTCCAAAATGTAAAGCCTTGCCATGGGAAGCAGCTTTTGGACATTTTACATACAATCTTATGGCTTGTTATTACTGATTTTTGTTATCTGTAGAAAGGCTACAATTATACCACTTTGTGAATGTGATTTTTTTTTTATATCAGTGCTATGAATAATGGAAAAAGCCAATGAAATATAACTTCTGATGTAGTTCAACAGTTAAAAAGATAAGAGAAAAAAAATCATAATACAGTAAAACAATGCCAATGTCATTGTAATTAATTTTACATTTAAGATTCTGCTGAAATAAACTTTCTTTCGTGTGTATTGGGATTTTGTGGATAGATTTTTTTTCATTCATTTATTTCATTTACCCTTTTCAGTCTAATTAACAATCCAACACTATTAAATATCTAGTAGGTTGCTTAAAAATGATTAAAAGACAAGAATCTGTTTATATTTTTAGCGATTTAAAAGAAATTCACATTTCAAAGGGTTTCTCGTAAACAGAAGAAGTCAAATTTTTTTCCCTCAAATACATATTTAATTCAAATACAATTGTCAGTTCATATACAGTAACTGAGCACAGATCACATCCTTACCCATTCAAAAGCTCATGAAAAAATCATTTTTTAAATGCATTGTAAAATATTATTCCATATTTTTTGTCTTTTGTTTATTTGTAAGTTTCACAAGCCAAGTCTTTTCTTGGCATAATTGTGTTTGACCTGCTGCACAATAAAACAATAATAAAAATTTAAAAGTTTATAAGTTAAATCATATAGGTTTGCATAAAAGTGCTTTCAAATCTTTCTGATATGAAATGTATTCTTAGCATTTTATATCCTGAATTAAAACTTACAAACATAAGAAATAATGATAGTTTCGCATGTATCACCTTGTTTGTTTTTCTTTAAAATTTTATAGACATGCTAGTATAGTAGCGAGCAAAAAATATGTAAACCTTTTGGAATTTAATGGTTTTCTGCATTAGTTTTTTATAAAATCTGATCTGATCTTTGTCTAAGTCAAAAGTATCAACAAATATAATGTGCATGAGTTAATGTACTGTACCTGGCGTCTTTTTGAGAAAATAAGTTTGGAGGTGTGGACTACAGCTACTGGACTGATAAAAAATACTCAAACTTTTTAATTTGCTCCGCACGAGAAGAATATGCTTATGTGAGGCATGCCTTGCCAAAAAGAGCTTTTAGAGAATCTATGATCAAGAATTGTTGATTTACATAAAGCTGGAAAGGGTTTCAATGTGACTTTAAAGTCTTTAGAAATGTACAGTATCAGTCTACAGTTCAATAATCTACAAATTAAGACACTTTTGGGACTGTAGCTGACACTGCATATAATCATTGAAACATCATCCCAATCGTAACGTATGGTGCAGAATGATTTGGACCTATTTTACGGCAGTATATACTGCAATCACATACTGCAAGGGCCTGACCAGCTTGCAATCATAGAAGGCAATTCCCAAACATATCAAAATCAGAAAACCATGAAATTCCAAAAGGTTCACATACTTTTTCTTGCCACTGTATATAAAAAAGTTATATAATATACCCAACACTTCTCAGTGTGCTTCTCCTAATGAACACAATGTTATGCTTGTTACTAATGATTAATTTCTAGTACACATAAATAAGTGTTTTTTTCTGTATGTTTTGCATATAGACAATAGGACAATAAGTTCAACATTATTGTTTATTAATGCAAGCATAAAAATACAACAGGCATATTTGCATTTTGACCTATCAACACTAAAGAGACCTTAGCAGTATTAGAAATTAAAATAACGATCCAGAGGCAGAGCTCCGAGAGAACAACAGATATTCTATGCAGTCTGAGTATGCATGCACACTTTTATGTGCATGTGTGATTTTGAATAACTTTTGACCAGTTCTGTCTACAAAACCTTTTTTAACACTTTTGTAGATTACATACATTAATCACATTCTGTTCTTAGAGAATATAAAGACTAGACTAGACTTTTTGCCAGATTAGTTTATCCTCTATTTCAAATGTTTTTGGAGATACTCTTCAGTCCTAATCCAAGTTTAGAGCAAGGCTCACAGTATAATTACTCCCAGTGATACTAAAGTCAGTGGAAAATACCCAGCCTTCTCATCCATTTAGGTCCTTGAAGAATATTGAAACTTTCAGATCTGTAATACAGCAATTGTTCAGAGCGGCTCTACAGAACTGTGCATACCTAATTGGACAGCTTGTGAATCAGGCTGGCTTTGAAGCACTGCTTGTTGATATGTAGGAGGTTCTTCATGACTGAAGTCCTCAATGGAGGTCCCGTTGCAGGTCTGCGAGTAAACTGGAGGAGCTGGGCCTGCCCATCGCATGTCTGTAGGAATGGAGGTGATGGTGGGGACATCCTCGATAGCAATATTTCTGCTTTGAGATTCCTCATATGATGGTGGATACATGTCACACCTGATAAGGAAAAAGCAAAATTTATACACTGTTATTCACTCACTCATCGTCTATACCACTTTATCCTGTATTCAGGGTCGCGGGGGTCCTAGAGCCTAACCCAGGAGTGATAGGGCATGTGGCGGGGTACACTCTGGACAGGGTACAAATCCATCACAGGGTACACACACTCATTTACACACTACAGAAAATTTGGGAACACCAATTAGCCTACTCTGCAAGTCTTTGGACTATGGGAGGAAACCGGAGTACCCAGAGAAAACCAAGCACAGGAAGAACAGGCAAACTCGGACAGGAATCGAGCCTGGACCCTGACGCTGTGCCGCCCACTGTTAGTCAGTGGTTGGATTTAATTTTTCTAGATTTGAAAAAAGTAAAGTCTCTGCTAAAATATAAGCATAATTTTACTTTACACTGATCACCCTATTGTTGTCAATTATATACCAGTAAACTTGTGACTGGATTATGGGCCAGTTTCATTTATCTCAATGTCGACCAAAGGCCAACTGGTATCGTCCAATCCTGCAGAAATTCCAAAGTAGTACAAATTGTTTAAAGGCCCCAAAACCCTCACTCTTTGGCACAATGGGTTCAGCAAGCAAAGAGCCCAAGTTTCCCAACTTTTCTTAACCTGACCTCCAAACTCCCTACATACCAGTTTGATCAAGCATATCTACGTATGGTAGCAATAGTTACACTGACAATGTTGAGTTAATGCCTTTGTTTTTATCATGTATCATGCAGTGATCCTAGATCCGAATCTTTAAAAAGCCTACCTGTCCACCGTAAAAATCTGGAAATCCGCATCTCTACACCTCCTCACTGAATATTTCAGCAGCACGTTCTTCATTCCGTGCCCGAGAGACCACAGCACGCCAATGGCAACCAGGATGAAGCCCAGGATGATAAAGAGGTAGGTGATAACCTCTCTAAAAATCTGCAGTTGTTGACTTTGGATAGACTTCATGTAAGCCCCTGCGCAAATAAGGCTCAAGCCAATAGCGGGCAAAATCAGTCGTGCTGCAGATAACAAGTGTTTCCTCGTATTCATGGTATCACTTTAGCTGCGACAGAGCATCCAAAAGCAACTCCGTTCTCAGTTTGCAATACGCTGCATGATGTTTTATTATGAATGGACTGAAGTTTGACCTGCCTGACGTGTTTGTATGGGAAAAAGTGAATTAGTGCATTAAGCAACAAAAGGCCACAGTAAAACTAGTCTAGTAGTCTTGATGCGATAAGGCTTGTGTAAAAGTTTGTGATATGACTTGTGTAAAAAATAAGGGCGGGGCAAAATGGTTCTGTGAATTTTGATCAATGTTATTTCATTCATATTTCCCTGGGTGTGACACACCAGAATTAAATAAAAATAGGGATTTCTTATTTTTGTTTGTCTTTGTTTGTTCTACTTTTTCCAAACGTAACCTTATATATCATGTTCATATTGTCCACCAATGTTTAAAAAGAATAAAAAAGAATGAGAATAAGCTTTTCAAACAGTGAAGTATTTTAGTACTATATTTCAATGTCAATTTACTTACTACTTTAATCATGTTTAAATAGAAATGTGAGATTCATACCAGTGTCACCACTTTAAGCTTATATGTTATAAAACATATACACAGTGATGCACACACTAATTTTAAGATGTAAAGCCCTGCAAAGCTTGTCTGTGTCCAAGCAGGAAACAGGGCGTTTTCTCCAGACTAAACAAAATTGCGAAACGTTAATAGGCGCTAGAGTTTTGAATGGGACAGCAATTCTCTGAATTGACATGGCTATTAGTTTGTGAATAATTTATGAGTTGGATTACAGTTCCTATGTCATTCATTTGACACTTTACATTGAAATTAATGATTTGGATGGTTTTGAAATTTTATTGTATACAAGTGGAGTTTATGATAAGCTTTATAACTCATATTAAGATATGAGGCAATTGTCTGGCCCTTTGCTTTATCTTTAGGAGCAAAACTACAGAGCCAAACTAAATGTGTGCAAAAGTATTACTGAAACACATAACCAGCACAAACATGGTACTTTCTTAGTGATAATTATGGGAAAATGTGATTTCGCCAAAACACCGTAAAAGATCTGTTAGGGAATCACATATGAGATACAGATGCATTACAGTAGGTCAGGAAATCAATATTATGTCATCCTTTTCCAAAAGATTCTCTTATCTTGGAAATGTATTATATCTGCTATATACTGTATGTTATATCTGCTTAAAATCATAAAATTATACCTTACCTGGGTTGAATGTTTCTCATCTTTAGCATAAAACTTATATCCTAATGTTTTTGAGAGCACTGGAGCTATCCTAACCTCGTCCCAAAACCCACCATTTTCGAGTTATGAGGATCTGTTTGGTACCTGTGCAAACTTTGCCCCCTTACTTCTAGCTTGCTCTTTTTTTTCTGGTCCATTTAGAAAACTCTCCTTGTATAGTAAAAGTAATGTTTCTTAAAACTAAATCACCTTTTCAAAAATGGCCCCAGAATAATTGGAAAAACCTCACTCCATAGATTATAATGGGGTTTGTAGAGTGGACACACACTGAAAAAAAGTATTTGGACTATGTTGAAAAAAATGCCATCAGGCAGTTAATTTTATAAATCTTACAAGTATAAAGTCTCCTTTTCCAAACAATCCAGGAGTAAAAGCTCTAGCATTTACAGGTTCTCTGCTATAAATAAAAGAAGTTGGCTTTAAAGTGAAAGCTGGAGCGCAAGCCACACCCATCCCCTTGACTCACACACAAACACACACACCCTCACACACTCCCTGATATCACAAGCAGTATAGAGACTGCCACTAATGCCATCATTATTACTGCCACTGGCATACTTCTGCTGCTAAAACTGTTGTATAATTTTTGCTTCCTATAAGAGACTGCTATGAGTACAAACCCCAGGAGGTTATCAGTTTAGGAAAAATCAAACCAGTCCATTTGACCTCAACAACCATGCCATGGTCTGGAACTGAATTATACTGCTACCAAATGATTGGCTTATTGCATAACTGCATACTCTCTAGCACCAGCTACAGGCAAGAGTTACTTCTAATGCTTCCAAGAGACACTCTCCCTGTTAGTGTGGCAGAGCCTTCTCCGAATAATTTACCGGAGTCATCATTATTATTTTTTAAATCCTTTATATTGATTAATTAATTTTAAAAACATTCTTTTAATGGGGGTCGGGGGTGGTATAGATGCTACTATTTGTCTTAATCCTTTACCACACCACATCTTCCAGTTAGTTATTCGCTAGTGTAAGTAAGTATAGTAAGGCGTTTAAACCTGTAAAATAGTTGTAAAAGTTGTATGTAGCATGTATGAATTAATAGAAATAAATAGCTTTATGTCTATTTTATTATTAGTTATTTTTACAGTAAAATAATGTGAGTGACCAGAATTGCTCTGACTTTTTTTTCTTTTCTTTTCCTTTTTTATTTGAGAACATCAGGACATTACACTATTCATAATAAATACCACGCTAAACCATTTCACCTTGTAGACTGGTTATATACAGTAAGTCCCTGACTTACTGAAGCCGAGTTATGAATTTCCGCAGATACGAACGGACCACGTTTCTACGAACATCCGTAGGTGCAAATAAATCGTGAAAGTAGCTTATGTGTATTGTGCAAAAATAAACACTGCAGAGCACCAGATACCAGTATTTACAATAATATACAATATTTTCAGTGTGTAAGTGAATGTATAACAAAAATTTCTATCCGATGTAGACTTTTCTACATGTTAAACATCAGCCTGTGTTTGTGCCCGTGTGTGTGTGTGTGTGTGTGTGCGCGCGTCCTCGTGTGTGTGTGTGAAAGTCGTCCTACATAATAACCCCCCTCCTCCTCCTCCTCTTTTCTCTCTGCTTCACACACAGCCTGATTCTTTTGTTAATGTGCAGGTTCAAACGTTTTATTTTTACTTTATATTTTCTATTTACCTTTTTATATGAATATTTCTGGGCTGTGGAACAAATCAGCAGAGATTCCATTATTTCTCATGGGGAAATTTGCTCTGAGACAAAATGGCATCCGGGATTCACCTCGCGGTTTAAAGGCGCAGAGACATTTCACTGTGAGATTCGTTTCCTTAGATGCAATTATGGTTTTTGTACGGTTTTCTTTTGTTGGTAAAGGGGACAAATTTAGTTAAGTGGATTGTTATGCTCTATATCAGTGTTTTTCAACCACTGTACCGCGGTACACTAGTGTGCCGTGAGAGATTGTCAGGTGTGCCATGCGAAATTATTCAACTTCACCTAATTGGTCTAAAACATTTTTTGAAAACTAATAAATCTGCGAAAAATATGCCATTGTCGAGTGTCTGCGCTGTCTACACCGGCAGAGTAATCATGTCATACTCTTCCATATCAGTAGGTGGCAGCAAACAAAGCTATTTTGACATTGCTCCAATTTTCCACGACGTACCTGTGTGAACTGAGCTTCTCAACTCTGACTGGTATAAAAATTAAAAACAGAGAGACTAAAGTCCTATTCGGACGGGACTAGTTTTTTCAAACGGTGTTTATGTTAGAATTTTTTTCAGGCGACGTCTGTCATTTCATGTATGCATTCGGTCTGGACTAACATCTCCGTGTTTATTACGGAGGTAGGAGTGTCTATGTTTTACATGTGGGCGTTGCACAAGACCACATGTCCAGGATGCGTGGATTCTACATCCATTATTGGTGCGCAAACTTGAATACCGGCGCGCTAGAGATAGTATGGTAGTTCACGTTGCCCAAAACACAAAAGAAAACGTGTTTTGGAAAAAAAAAACATTTTAGGCAATCACAGACATTCGCATTCGGACGGGATTAGATTTCTCAGATTTCTCTTTTTTACAGAATTTTTACAGAGGTTGTGTGAGAGAAAGACAGACATGGCAGATTCGGACCGGATTAAAATCACAAAGTACGTCTGTGAAACAGAAATTTCTCTAACGACCACCTGTTAAACTAGTCCCGTCCGAATAGGGCTTAAGAGCTGTTGAGAAAGAGCTTTGTGTGTGTCTTTCTTCAAGTTCTGCCAGGATATCAGCTTTGTGTTCATCCAAACAGGCCCAGGTTTCACACTGAGTAGGTAGAAATATGAAAGATAAAAAAAAATACTGCCTGAAAAATACTTTTCATTGTGTTTATTTGATTCTTATTCAAGACACTTTGATAAGAATGACTGTAAATTGTTAATTGCACTTTTGATTTTAAAGAAAAAGAAATATGAAATCATAAAATACTTTTTCTTTGTGTTTATTTGATTCCTGTTCAAGACACTTTGATAAGAATGGCGGTATATTGTTAATATAGACTACAGAGTTTCATTTTTTTTTTTACAGTCTTGATTGTTGGTGTGCCTTGTGATTTTTTTTTTTTTTTTCAATAAAAAATGTACCTTGGCTCAAGAAAAGGTTGAAAAACACTGCTATATATTGTGTATTCTTGCCCAAGGCGAATAAGACACACTTAAGAACAAATCCGACTTACGAATGGAACTCGTTCGTTCCATTTTTTAGCAACCCTAAAAAACTCCACATTTGTTTACCAATAAAGTATATACATTTAGCAGATGCTCTTATCCAGAGCAACTTACATTTTATCTCATTACACATCTGAGCAATTGAGGGTTAAGGGCCTTGCTCAAGGGCCCAACAGCAGCAACTTGGTGGTTGTGGGGTTTGAACCTGGGATCTTCTGAACCGTAGGCCAATGCCTTAACCACTGAGCTACGCCTAGCATAAATTGGTTTGTTTTAGATAGCAATTTAGTTTAGATAGTTCAGTTTAATTGAGGATGGGAATATACAGAAACACAAATTTTACATGTAATTGAACTCCACCCAGGCTACTATTATAGATTATAAATTAAGAGGCTAGATCTGTATTGAAAACTATATAAGATTTCAAATAAAATAAAATGACTTATTTGCCATTATATTTTTAATACTTTACAAAACAGCAAAAATACCAAAAATAATAGACCCCGGTATGTTATCAAAACTGCTTTATCCTGCTGTTTAGTGGTTAGGCTGTAGATGGCAGTCAAGATGCTGTGATTAACCTGAAGACGACAAAGAAGACATCAAAACATCACTTCCGCGTTCATTGAAACTAGTGACAAGCCGTTATTTCTCTTCTCGGGTGAGTTAATGTCGTTTTTCAAATACGCTCTTATTATATATTGCATTTTAATGTCAGTTTGTAAATATAAATACAGTGAAGTCAGGAATGCGCTGTAACCTTGCACGCACGGTTTTTTTTAAACATGCGCTAACTTGATTAGCCTCATAGCTAACGGTAGCTAGCTGACGATAGAGTTTAACCAGTGCGGGGACAGTAAGCGATATAGTTCAGTAAATTACTGTCTTAATAGATAAATGTTTTCATGGCCCATTGAGCGAGGTTGTGTGCTAACTACTGATGAGAGAGAGATTTTTCTGTAACAGTGTAGTGACTTCATGCATATCGAAAAGATCTACAGAGTCTATATTAACTTGGAGGGAAAATAATATCAAGTTTTATCACTTAAAGGTGCATGCCATATACATTTTGACTAAATATATAGTGATATTAAAAGACAAGTAGACTGACCGTGTGTAGAAATACAATAGGCTAATATACCAATTTAACCCGCCCCCAACACCCCATGAAAATACCTTAAAAATGAGCATTTTATCTTTATTTGTAAAGGTATCTATAAAAATAGAACTGATTCATCAATGTCTGTTGTGTACAAGGGACCCATAACTTCCTTATTTTAAGAGATCATGCCCTGCCATTTTTAGGAACTAAAGTCTGTGATGTCCTCCTATAAAAAAATACTGTTATATCACTCTTATCTTTGGGTGATTAATGAAGTAATTATTAGAAGTATTCTGAATGTTCTAAAAGTTGTCTAACAGTGCATGACATTTTTACCACTACAGTACCAATCAACAGTTTAAACACATCTTGTAATTTAATGTGTTTTGTTGAGTGATTTATTTTCTACTTTCTAGAACAATACTGGAGATAAAAACTATGACACAAAGTAAATAACTAACACATACAGTATGATTTTATGTAATTAAGTAATAACAAAAACAGTTGCTATTTTAAAACGTGAAGGTTAGCAGTTCTAAAATAGCTCTTGCAAGAACAGTATTGTCAAATGTATATTGCAAAACCCATAGAGCACCATGATGAAACTGGCTCTCATAAAGACCATCCAGGAAAGCAAGACCAAAAATGATCTCTGTTCATTTAGAGTTACCAGCCTTAGAAATCAGCAAATAACAGGCAGAATTTGAAGACTTTACAGAGCATAAGTAGCAGACACATCTAAATATTAACTGTTCAAACGAGAATATTGAATATTTTGGACACCTTGAGTGTTGTTTCACAAAGTTAAAAAAAATTAAAATCAAAAACGATCATGGAGTTAGAAGGTGTGTCTAATTTTTTGACTGGTACAGGAACATCTATGTTTATCTCTTTGAACAATGCATCTAAAATGACGCAAAGTTTACCTTGAAATTGTTTGCTGTGCCAGATATTTTCCAAGATTTTTTTGCCGGAATAACTAAAACTTCAAAATCGAAAACTGTTTTTACAGTACTGTTTTTACAATAACGGTTTTATTTTTTTTTTCTGTCTGATGAGTTTGGCGATGTGTTTTTTGGAATAAAATGCAACTGACTTGTACTTATAGCAAAAGATGTGTACCACATTATCAGTTTGTATCGGTTTGTGAAACCACCTGGAGATATTGTGTGAGAGTGATGTGTGTTTTTGTCACGTACTAAAAACATGACTAAAATGAAAAAAACATTATACATTACATTTTTATTGTACCTCAGTGTTAATAAACAATATTTTTTGAATAAAATATAGTTTTAGCAGTGGCAGTATTCCTGACCAAAATTTCTAAATTGTGTGTTTAGCAGAGTGAACAATCAGTGTTTGGGGGAAAAAATGTTTTACTTCATGCTGATTCTTTTATGTAAAAATTTTTTGAAGTAGTCCAGAGAGAAATCAAAAACAGGACAGTGCTTTATAATAAATGACAATAATGGTTTAAGTGATTTCCAGGTGATTTGCATGTTTTTTTTATAAAGTCAGTTCCAGTAGTTGATGCTTTGTGGGAATTAATTGACAATAAATATTAAATATCTAACTTGTAAATGACTAAGGCTTTACTGTATAATTTACGTTACAGCTTATGTTAAACAAACCAATGAAGAAGTTAACATCTGACCATAATGTCAGCCACTCTTAACATTCCTGTAGAGATTGTATAACTAAAGCTTGTTTGCTTGTTTTTCTCCTCTTAGAGAATTGTGCGTCTTTGCTGAGCGCTTTTCAGAAGATGGTTGACGTTAAAGCCTGGGCGGAGTATGTGGTGGAGTGGGCCGCCAAAGATCCCTACGGCTTCCTCACCACCATCATCCTGGCCTTGACCCCACTTTTCATCGCCAGCGCTCTACTTTCCTGGAAACTCGCGAAGATGATCGAGGCCAGGGATCGTGAGCAGAAAAGAAAACAGAAGCGACAGGAAAACATAGCGAAAGCTAAGAGAGCCAAAAAGGACTGAACTGAAACAGCCAAGGGATTCGCAGGGATCACTGCAAATTTTCCTGTATGTAAAAACAAAAAATAAAATAAATAAGCCCCATTCTTAGCTGTGCAGAACCTAGAGCAGGTCCTGCAGGGGCTGTGGGTGAAATGGGGCTTTGGGACAGCCTTATCGCTCGCTACGAGAGTGCACGTCAAGTGGGCTGATTATCTCTTTTGCAGAACTGCAGTGTTATTTTTGTTGTCTTTCGGGGGGAAGTTCACTGCTGTAAGATAACAGCACTCGCCATTCCAATATTTTTTAATGCTAACCTTTTCCAACACCAATCCACTAAAGTTTTTATTGTTATTAAAAAAGCTTAACAGCCTGCCCTGTCTTAAGGTTTGTGTGGTCAACGTGGCTCTTCTTTACACATTGTGAGAGACCTGATACTGTACTGAGTGTGTGAAAATTCAGTATGGCCATCAGCAATTTAGGCAAAATACACAATTGCATTTTTTAAAATTATTTAATACTGTATAAGTGCAAATGCATACGACGTATGGAAAGTGTTAAATGAGACCTCCACTTTGAACGCATTAAATACGTGGGGTATTCAAGTGAAACCAGGATTTGTGATGAAATTTGTAATAAATGAAAGCAGAATTTTTTTTTTTTACTTCAAGCTCATTCTATACAGTGAATAGACTCTTAAAACATTCAGCAAGTGAAACACCCAAGTCTTGAAAGTTGACAGACAACTTTTTTGGGACATTAAATAAGTTCTTGGGAGGCATTTCAGATGTGAAGCCAGCAGTCCAATCATAATTTTATGTTCAATTCTTTGTGAAATGTTTAGTGGCTGCTTGGCGCTGTAGTATTGTTCTTTCCATATAAAGTTATGTATATACAACACAGATGTGCCCAGAGATAAGCACATGATCTATAAGGTGCCAAACATGATGCCAAAATGAAGATGAGGAGGTGAGAGACCTGGATAGTGTTTTCTAAACAATTCCCTTCTGCACTTGACTGGGGGGGTCAAATAGCACTGTGGGTATTTTAGGAGACTGGTAACCATAGTAAAAACAGACTACAACAGCTGATGTAGCTCAGTGGACTACGTTTAAAAAGATCCTAGGTTAAAATCCCACAATCACCAAGTGGATCAGACGAGGTTTGCTAGCTCTTACACACACGAAAGTGACCCGAGCAAAATACGTCCGCATTTTTACTCAAAGAAAACTGAGTCAACTTTGTGCATAGACGATGCAACTTAAATTACAGTTTCCAGTCCACTATTAATTGATTCAGTTTGGCTTTTTTATTATAATTTATTTCAATCTTTACAAAAACTAGAAAAAGCCACTGAAACCACATTCAGTGAAGATCTAACCTGCAGCATCTTGGCATTACATTTACTTTCATGCTTCACTCTTTCACAAGTGTATTTTAACGTCCAGGACCAAGTATAGTACCAACGAGCATACAGGCAGTTTCATTTTTTTGGAGGAGCCCAGGATCCGGGCTGAAATGTGTTCGCAGTGCTCACAGGATCCTCACTGTTTTCTGACTGTCCAAACTGTGTTGCAGCAGCGTGACCTTTGACCTGAGTCTGCATCGACCGTGCGATAAGTCCCTCTGTGTACGCTTTGGCTTGCAGTTCTTGGTCCTTCTCTTCAGCCTCCTGTGCTTTGATTTTGATTTCCTCCCTGTAACGTTCATTCTTCAGCAACTCCTGTGTAAAAGAAAAAATAGAAGTCAAATCAAATGTAATGGTTTACCTAAAGTTAGCACTGTTATATAGGTTTATACCTGGATGTGTAAAAAAAGGGGATTCGTAAAATGAGGAAGGTTGGTTTGAAGTGTGTGAGTGGGTGATTTATTTGAATACCTCGATAGTAGGAGGATCCTTGCGTCGTCCTCTAATCCAAGCTGCATGAAACAACAAGAAACCAATCTCTAATATATTTGATGCCAAACATATTATGAATATAATTTTTTCAGTGGTATCTCCATAAACAGCTACAGTTAGATACAATAAATATTGTAAAGCATTTTCATTTAGATAAGAAAATAATTTACCATCATTGAAATATATATATTTTTTAATTTGATTAACACTATAGCTACACTGTTAGAAATATTTTCACATTACCGTCCCATTCGGAGGGAATGCTTCCTTCGAGGTACTCGAATTCTGTTTGATTGGACGCCTCCACAAACCGCCGTGCTCTTACAACCCGGCCTTAAATTCACCAGGAGACACAGAACATGATGAATTAGGAGTAAGGAAAGAAACACAAAGGAACATACACAATATTATTACCTACTCATGTTATGACATCTATATTCACTGGCTGTTTAATCAGGTACAATGTATAGTAGCTTACATTCTCCTGCTGTTGTGGATAGTTCTACATGGACACCCTAAGGATAAGCATTTCCTTAAAACTTTCCCTAATGGAATGTAACTGCATTCAATCTGAATCCTGAAGATCTGTTGAGCTGCTGCTGTAATCACGAAGACAGTCCTGTGCTCACCCCAAGACTGTAATCACTCGTAATAATCTTATAATATAATTTATTATTTAGACCATCTGTAATAATTGACATCATATTATACTAAAGGTTAGCCATTGCTCTGCCTGTATACATGAGGTTAATTCTTGTGCAAATTATGATGCTTACATGCTACTATTATCCGTGTGTGTGTGTGTGTATATATATATATATATATATACACACATACATACACAAACACACTACTTTAAGTTAGGGCTGTTGTTATTTACAAGAGTGCTTTTTCTATTTGCTCTAAATTTGAATGAAATAAGTAAAAGTTTCCTTTGATATTACTAATAATGTATAAGAAGAAACACCATTTTTATTAGTTTAATATTTATTACCCCCAAAATTTAGACAATAACATAGATAGCCCCAAATAACAAAAATTGACAAATATCAGTAAATGTTTCCACTATTTGCCGCAATGATAGCTTGATAGCGACGTCTCATTCTCCTCACTAGCTTCATGATGTTGTTCTAAGGCAATGCGTTCCACTCTTCCATAAGTGCTACACGCAGTTCTGCCTGGTCACGTGGGGATGAAGTACAATTATCCAGTCTCTGCTTTAACTGGTCCCAGACCTATGGGGTTCAGGTCAGGGTACATTGATGGCCACCATACCATATGAGGCACTCCAACTTCCTGTAGTCGAGCTGTGACAATTTTGCCACGATGTGGTGGAGCATCATCATCCATGAACAGAAAGTTGGGGGTGTGCTGGCGTAATTGGGGGATGGTGATGGGTTCGATGATGTCATTGAGGTAAGTACGTGCAGTGACTGAGCAATGTACAATTACCAAATCTGTTTTGCGCTGACTGGTGATGCCTGCCTAGACTGTTGCACCTCCTCTACCAATGCAAACCCTGGGGACCATGTTGACCTCAGCGTATCGCTCACCTCGCCTTCTTCAGCAACGCTGATGACAATCACAACAATGACGACCACTGCTGCATTGTCTAGGTTACATGGTCTTGTACCCACTGCAAACGTTCATGGCGGTGTCTTGGTGTCAGTGGAGTCACCTGCAACGGTCGTCTGGCATTCAAGCCAAAGCAATGGGTCGGTTGCGAATGGTTTGTCTGGAAACCCTAGTACCCCTCGCATCTCTTAAATGGGCCTGCAGCTGTGTGGCAGTTGCATAACGATGTCTGAGTGCATTGGTCCTTAGGTACTGGTCATCCTTGCAGTCTGTCACTCGTGGGGCTCCTCTCCTGGGTCTGTCATGAACTCTGCCAGTAGTTCTGTGTTTTGATGCAAGTTTGCTGATGACACTTTGAGACACACCAAGTTCACGAGCAACATGTGACTGCCTGCCACCGACCCAAAGGCACGCCATGGCCAGGTGGCGCTGCTTGTCCGTTGTGTGTTCATGGCAGTTTGAATGATGAACTTGGAATGACTTACTGACAATATTAGCTTTTTATACCCACAAAATGTTGAAATTGATGCCACATTGAAAAAGTTTGTTTTTTGGGATTGGCCCCAATATAAGGCACACCTGTACACAATGAGACCATTACATGGAAAATACAAAATGAGGTGTGTCTATCACCCCAATACAATTGCCTCCCAATCCCCGTACGTATGACATCCACTAAGTCTCTCACAATATCCCTACCTTATTGTGAGTATTGTGTGTATGAGAGAGAGAGAGAGAGAGAGAGAGAGAGAGAGATTGTAGGTGTGGAAGATTTTTAAACTCAAAGGTCATCAGGTCCTGAGGCTTCATCCTCGTGTTCTCTAAGGGAATCTGATCTGTCATGCTCGTTCATTCATCTTCTACACTGTTTATCCTGTACAAGGTTGCGGAGGCCTCACGTCTATCCCAGGAGACAATGAGCACAAGGCGGGACAGGGTGCCAACTTACTAAATCTGAAGTTTAGTAAAACTACATTGTGGAAAGGGTTTGTAGGTGTACCTAATAAACTGGCAACTGGGGTGTATTCAGCCACGCACGTGCTAAATTATTCTCAATCATGTGTGGAACTGATGAAATGGACAGTAACATAATGTCGCATATACAGTAATGAAGTAAGGCAGTATTTGTTAAATAGTAACTTACATGTACAGAAAATGAGCTCAGATCCATAAAAATAATCAACAAAGCTAACGATTCGGTCAAAGACCAAGGGCAGCAGTGTATTCCAGTGAGACTATCACACACATAATGCTTTATATATTAACAATGCAGTTAAAGGGCTTTTGTCATTTTGAATCCCATTAGCACACACCTGCAGGTCTAGAGAAGGTCAGGGTTGTAGCTGAAGTGACTTTAGCTTACCTGTCCATGTCTTCTGCTCGGGTATGTAGTAGTATTTATTTCCTAAATGGTCTGTTCCGACATGTTCTTTCATCACAGCAAAAGTTCTTCTTAGCAGAGAAGCAACACCCCTCATTATAACAAATATTATAAACGGTAATACAAGAACGTTGAACGCACATACACAAGACCCGCTGTATGACGCGGGATATTTCAGGAGTCGATTCCCAAAAGAGTCGGTTCATAGATTGAACCCTGAGTCGATTCCAATTTTTTAGTTATTAGTTTTTTTAAAAGTGGGTAAAATAACATGACGATAAACACAGGAAGATGATCATATACTAGTTAAATTCACGTTACACATCATTATTAAAAAATATATTTTTTATACCCTCTGAGATTTTCGCGTATAGGCCTACAAAAATATGAAATGAGGCGCGACATATTTTTTTAAACAGTAAATGTATGAAATAAATATGACTCAGACATATAAATGTTAAAAAAAATGCTTTTAGATTCATTTATTGCTTCACTTAGGAATCGACTTCATCAACACCTTAAATATGAACCGACTCATCAAATCGAACAACCCTGAAAAAGAATCGAAAAGAGTAAAATTTAACACGTCTCATGATTGGTGCTTTCAATCGCGTTGACCAATCACAGTTTTTGTTGTATCTACGTTGTTGATTACGTCACAACATGGCGACTTTCACTTACCTTCGTCATATTGCAACAATAAAAAAACGTTATTCTTCTTTAGATAGGTGATGTTTAAGATATTACAATTGCAGGGGCTATTTCAATTAATATTTTACAAACTAGGAAAACCATAAAATGTTTGGTTGGCAGTGATGAATGTTTATCTGGATGGTTAATCAGGTAGCCAGTAGAGAGTTCTAACCGGTCTGTAGCTTGTAAACATAAACTACTGATCCTGTATGTAAAGGTCTGTGAACATGCTGAGCTTTCTTACAGCCAGACAAACAGGTTTGGACGATCCTGTGCGCTTGAGACGAGCAGAATCAACAAGAAGGTAGAATACATTTCATTTACACAGCCTGTTATTATTGTCAGCTTTCTTAACTAGTACTGAGCACTTACATACGTATCATGTGGTATCAAAAAGTTTTGTAACACGCCAACAGATGGCAGCACAAGGCTGCACGCACAGTCACAGGGAGCACCGACTTCCATAAGTCAGTGTGCCAAAAGACATCGTCCTGTGGGATCTGTGCAACTGATGCTGACCATGTGCGTTATTACCACATTTCATCATGGGCAGCAAGTTAGAACAAACAGTGAGTGTGAAATTCTGTGTGAAACTTGACGATTGACATGATTTTGAAAGTTTACGGCGATGCTCCAAAGAGTCGTTTGAGGTGTTTTGAGTGGCATGCGCATTTCAACACGGGAAGACAACAGGAGATCAGAAAGAATCTTTAGCGAGCCCAAAAATGCTGAAACTATTTGGCAAATTTATGCATGAAGATCGTTTGAGAACAATCCACAACATTGCTGCCATTGTCAGCGTCATATAAAAGTATCCAGGCAATCCTCACATGCGCTATGTTGCTGCCAAGTTCATCCTCAGGCTGCTGATCCAGGAGCAGGGGTAACATTGCGTCAAAGTCTGCTAAGAACTTCGTCGGTGTGACATGGATGACCCAATCATCATGTGGAGGATCATTACCAGTGACCAAAAAAGGCGAGGCGGGTCTGCAGTTCGACCAAGTGCATGCTTGATTTGCCGTTCCCAGAAAATAATCCCCAGGGGCCAGACCATCAATATCAAATTCTACTGCCAGGTTTTAAGGCATCTGAGGAAAGACATACAGTGGAAAAACAGTGCTTGTAAACAGAGCTGATCTCAAAACTTTTTGATACCCACTCGTATTATGCTGACCTTACATTATTGTGTATCTGATGATAATATAAGACGTACTGTATTTGCAGGGTGCTGAGTCTGGAGTTAAATCATGATAGAGATGTGGAACGAATTCATGGGAATGGAGTGAACTGTATTGATATTGAAGTGATTGAAGGGAGATAGTAAGTCATGTTTTCTCACTTAAAAGAGAATTATATGCTCATACACATTGTAGGTTGATTCAATATCAAGCATTTAAAGGGACTGGGAGGACCGCTGCCAGCGTGTGACATGGCTGTTTGCAAATCAATAGGTAGCACAGATGTTTTTAGAATGTGAGTGATGGAAAATAATGTTAAAGTAAAACTGGGGAAGTAGTTTTATTGTTACCCATGACAATAACAATATTCTGTATATTATAAACAAACTTGTCAAATAATTCTCTTCTACTTGCCTACCAAAGTGTAAATAGTTTGGAGCACCACCTGTAGGGTTATAGAGGAACTGCAACATTTACCACCTTAAACCAGTCTGATGAGGTCAGATTGACTGGCTACTTTCTTTCCTGATGGAACAGGCATATTCCAGGGTTCAAATTTTAAGTGTGGTTCTGCGAGCTGAGGAATCATTTTCTTACATGAATTTGCAATCTGCTTAATAATCAAAGCTAAAATCAGTCAAGGAAGGTTTGGCATGTGTGACTCTTTTTTTGGCTGGGCAGTGTATGAAAAAGAAAAAATATTTAAAACAGTCAGTGTGGCGATACATGAATTGGCACACAAAAAAATTGTGATATTAAACTAAGTGGATTTTTCCTGTAAATGCTATAAATATGGACATTTGCATTCTAAAAAATAGCATCCTGAATATATTTGTTGTCCTAAAATGAGCTCCTGATGATATATATTACTATAATTAATAAGCATGGCGTTATGCAATAATATGCAGATTTGTGATGTATTAGTGTTCCAACCAGGTTGCATTTTTACAGTACTTCAAACACACGTCTGAGGAATAACATTGTTCCTGAACATAAATAAATAAATAATAAATCACAGATATTCATGTATATTATAAGCTATATACAATGATTTTGTTGTTGTTTTGTGTTTCAGTATGTTATCAGGAGGTTCAGATGGTGTAATTGTAATCTACGATCTAGAAAACAACAGCAAGAAGTCACATTACACTTGTAAAGCAATTTGCACTGTTGGCAGGTAAGTCCAACGCTTTGACCACTAGATGGCAGTGTCCTTCTGAATCACATTACCAATCATCCTGAATAAGCAGAGCTGATCAACATGAACAACAGGGAAAATGCCAGTTGGATTATTGTGTAATAATTTAAAGTGTCTGGACTTTAACTTTGGTGCAGCGCTTTAACTGTTTATGATCAATGATGTTATAAATGTTTCAGATCAAATCGTCACGTGCACAAGTTCAGCGTAGAGACGGTTCAGTGGTATCCTTATGACACTGGCATGTTCTTATCCAGCTCATTTGACAAAAGCCTGAAGGTTTGGGACACGGAAACACTCAAGGTGTGTGTGTGTGTTTTTTTATATCTCATGGTCTGTTACCTGAAACAGTTTTGTAGATGTGACTTATCAATCAATCAACATTTATTTATATAGCACCTTACAGCAACCTACGTTGAACCAAAGTGCTTCACAGCATTAAAAATGACAATAAAATGGCAATAGGATAGCAATAATAAAAATAAATAAAATAAAATAAAAAATATATATATAATTATTAAAAAACACATGAAATTAAAAATACCAAAAGCCATTCTAAATAAGTGCATCTTAAGTTTAGCTTTAAACAGAAAAATGTAAATATACAAAACAAAATAAAACATAAAATTATTAAATTATAAAAAAAAAAACACACATGACATAATGAAATATCAAAAGCCATACTGATTAAGTGAGTCTTAAATTTTGCTTTAAACAGATGCAGGTCAGTAATGTAACGTAGCTCAGGTGGGATGGTGATCCAGAGTTTAGGCACTGCAAAAAAACAATCACCCCACTGTTTGTACCCTGACCAAGAGACCACTAGTAGGTTTTGGTCAGCAGAACGTAAAACTCTACTTTGTCAATAAAAGCTTACTGTCTCACACAAGTAAGAATGTGCAAGACCATTAATTGCAATCAAAAAAAATATCAAAAGTTTAAACTGAATCCGGAACTCCATTGATGAGATGACTTACCCTAAGCTTGTGCATAATAAAGGTTTGATTGGTACTCGTGCATACTACTGAGACATGTTGATGCTTTTGTTTGATTAATACTTTGTTCTAAAATTAGTTAAATTTCTGCCAGTCATAATTTGGGCACACCTTCTAATTCCATGGTCTTTGCTTATTTTTGTTTCTTTCTACATTGTAAAACAATGCTGAAGGCATCCAAAAACGCAGCAATCTCAGATCATCTGAGATGTATCATTGCTTATGCTCTGTAAAGTTTTCATAAACACACTAATCTGAGGTGCTGTAAATTGAGCCTTGGTCTTGCTTTCCGAGGATGGTCTTCATGTGAGCCAGTTTCATCATGGTGCTTGATGGGTTTTGCAAACGCACTTAACTATACTGTTCTTGCAAGAACCGTTCCAGGATAGCTGACCTTTATGTCTTAAAACAACAACAGACTCTTGATGTTGGTATTTAATACACTAACGCCATATGTGTTATTTCAAAAATGTAAACTAAACTTCTGTCCAAACTTTTGACTTTTGACCGATCAACCACAACACTATCACCTCCACCAGGTGACATAAATTAGATTGATTATCATTTAATCAGGTCAAGTTTGTTTACCTGACAAATTCTCCAGCTGTCAATCCATTTAAGCATTTATGGAATGCACCAGACAAGCAGGTCTGATCCATTACTGCACCACCCCACAACCTTCAGCACCCAAAGGATCTGCTGCTCCAGGCAACCCCCTCCAAAGGTCCTGTGGAGTCATGCTCCAAGGGGCCAGGGCTGGGCACAAGCAGAACCTACACAATATTTGGCATAACTTTTTGTGTTATAATGTTGTGGCTGATATTCTGGATACACTTATAATTAACGCCGATCATACAAGTGATTCCTTTTTATATGTTCTGTGACAGATAAACGGTGAATGTAAATTGTGTAATCGTAAAGTGCTTTTAAATTCTAAATACTGATGGGTCAGAAAGAGTTGATTTATTTTTTAGGTGCCAATTTGCCATCATTCTGTCCATTATGAGATTTAGATTTTAATTGCTGCATGTGCTGTTTATGGAAAATAACCTCATTGCATAGCATAACTTTGTGTTGTGAAAAGAGGATTTGTTTCCTAAAGCAAGATATTACAACCTGTATTTCGGTAAAATTAATGTATTATTATTGTTATTATTATTATTTTTTTAGCCAGCTGATGCGTTCCAGTTTGATGGGAATGTCTACTGCCACCACATGTCCCCTGTTGCCAGGAAACATAGTCTCATAGCAGGTGTGGTAATTCAGTAATTTTCTTTGCAGTTTGTGTGTCTGAAAGATGAAAAAGTGTTTTCAGATGAATGAAACTAACTTAAATAACATTCATGTTAGAGAAGATGAGGGAAGATTCTAGTGGCAGTAATAGTAACGTTATGAACCTCATAGACATAGGGGGTGAAATTGCTGTACAAGCAAAACTAGAAGGCACGGACCACAACTGTATTGTGTGTGAAGAAATCTCAAACGAAATCGCCGAATGTAGCCATAGGTTGTCTTGCCAAAGGAAAGTTTTTAACTAAGCAGGCTTGAACACATCACGTGAGAGCTTGTTCCTTTGTGCATACGGGTCAGTTTAGGAACGTGACCTATGGGGATTAACGTCAGACATAGGTAGTGTTGAAATCTTACCATGAACGGTCGAACAAAAAAAGTTAATCAGATACAGGCTGCATTTCCCTGTATTGTGAGCAAAGGCCTGGAATCAGGCATCCCTTGTGAAACTGATGTACTAGTCAGAATTTGCTGCATTCCTGTCAATCATTTTATCACTCTTTCTATCTCAGTGCCTTTGTATCTCTACATCTTCCTTTGCACTTTTCACAAATGCTGCATTGTACACTCACTCACTCACCCACACGTACTCACCTTTTCACTCATCTCTTTCACCTCTCCCATTTTTCTGTGATGTAAAAATGTAAATACATAAGCAAATACAGTAATGATCACAAACCAAAGCATGTGTTTAACCTTAAATTACAGATTAATCAAATGTCAGCAAACAGATATTTTTTTTTCATATTTTGTTTCCAAAGAGCCAGACTTTCTTCTATTCGTTTTATGTACTCTTGAGGAATAGTTCTCCAGGCTTCCTGAACTACCTTTCAGCTCTCATGGCAAATTTAAAACATTAAAATCACAGTAAAACATTTGTTTCTTTGCGTAAACTTATTCAACATCAGTAAATTTAATTTGATATCAAGAACTGAGGGGCGGTTTCACAGTATTGTATCTTCTTGTTCTTAAAAGTGTTTTGTTGCAAGGCGTTGGGTGTATATGCAGAACATACAGGTATTCCCTGACTTGTGATTGAGTTCCATTCGGGGAGCACGTTCGTAAGTCTGATTTCTTCTGAAGTCCGACAGAGCAACTTTTGTACGCCATTGACAGTAAAATATATACAATGTAAAAAAATACCAATCAACTGGACTAAACCTGCCCCCTTTCCCACACTGCCATCATGTGGCTGAATACTGTATAAGAAGTTAATCTCGGAGTGAATTGTTGTCTCTGTGCCTTTAAATCGCGAGGGGAATCCCGGATGCCATTTTGTCTTAGAGCTGTTCTCCACTGTATTGGACTTTGAATTTTGTTCAGGATTTTCCAAAATTAGGATTATTGACTATCAGGACAGCTTCACAGGACAGCCACTTTTGTAACCAATATGATTTTTGATTCGATTTTGTTTAAAAGAGATAAAAACTAATTTTGGTTATTTCCTGTAATGTAAATAGTTCTCTACAATAAATATATATATATATATATATTAAAAAAATGCAACAATAACTGCCACTCAAAGATGATGAAGGTTGTCATCATTAAAATCTTTTGTCTTCTGAAGACAAAATCTTTTTGACAAACCCATATTTAGCAATAAAACAAATGCACATAACTTATTGCTCTGTTTAAAAATTCTCCTTTGTGTTTTGTGTCACAGTTGGTACTAAAGACCCTAAAGTTCAGCTGTGCGATCTGAAGTCTGGTTCTCGCATCCACGTCCTGCAGGGTGAGTAATGCACTCCGTGACCCTGACCAGGTTAGAGCAGTTACTGAAGCGTTATAAATACTCAGACATTTTCTCAATGACAGAAACGTGTCACAAGTTCGGTTACCACATATGTTATTATCTAATTAATCTAATCTAAAACAACAAAAATCTAATATTTATATTGTATTATATATAATTTATTATTATTTGTAACGGTTATCCCGTGAGTCTATCCCACAGGGCAGTGTACAGCTTGGATGAATCACGGGGCATAAGCACTCGCAGGAGGCGACAGTTCTAACCACTAAGCCACTTTGCTGCCTAGATTGGATTAGATTGTGAAAGTGTGTGTGCACGGTGCTCTAGGTTTCAACATCCCATAGAGGATATATTCCCTCCTTACACCCTGTTTATAGGCTCCGGATCCACTGCGACCTTGACCAGGATAAAACCCTTACAGAGGATGAATGAAATGAATGAATATATTTTATTATTACATTTCTTGTGTGAGTTAGTTGTCTCAAAATTTAAACATTGATGTAAAAGAGCTTACGTCCAAACATGCAAACAAGCACCATCTTATAAAAACATGAAGAACATTCTAGATCTGTGCTGAGGTTTTGAGTTGTGCTTAAGTCTAGGATTTTGTTGTGTTCAGGTCACAGAGGAGAGATTCTTTCAGTCCGATGGTCCCCGCGCTACGAGCACATCCTGGCCACTGCTAGGTAACACAGACAAACACGCACAAACTCACTCGAATTACAGACTTTTGGTTTCTTTACTCCTCTGTTTCTGATCATATGAGTTCTTAAGATAAAAAACAAAAGATTTGGATATCCATTCATATTACCAGCAATCAGTGTAATCAAAATCCGTACTGTTATGTCTTTCTGTGGACAGGAAATGTTTTACAAACCTGTGATTGTAAATAAAAAGGTCAATTGAAGCTTTATTGATGCTAAACTCTGCCTTCAGGGCACCTGTGCGGTGTGTGTGCGCGGTGCTTAACGAGCTCATCTGCTTTCTAGCTAATAGGAATATCTAATGAGACCTTTGGGGCTGTGACGGCGTCTCACTTGCTTAAAAAAAACAATTTGGCAATCACGGCGTCAACCTCTCTGTGGGACTGTAAAAGCTAATGGTTTACATTTTATAAAAATAAATAAATGTGAAGAAAAGCATAATTGTTGATATTAGAGTGGTGCGAAATAAGTGATTGATGTGGAATGTTGTTTGTGCGGTCTCAGCACTGATGGCAGGGTGCGCATGTGGGACGTACGCAGAGCCGCTGGAAGCCTCTTCACGTTAGACCAGTACAACGGCGACAAGTCTAAAGCCTCGTCTGAAGCAGGTGGGTTCAGCCAATACAGCTTTAGTTCACTACACACAAACGTTTGGACACACCGTCTTCTAATGCAGTTGTCGTTTCTAATATTTTATTAAAACAATGCTCAAGGCATCCAAAATATGCAATAATCTGATAGTTTTTAAATCTTTAATATTGTTTTGAATGTAGAAAATGAATCTCTTAACAAAAAGCTTTGGATAAGAATGTGTGTCCAAACGTTTGACTGGTACTGTACATTTATGGCATTCGGCGAACATCTTTATCCACTTAGAGAAGTGCTTTGAAGACTCAATAAATAAATAAATACTGTATACAGTATGTATCCTTATTCTGATTCTATCAGCACCGTCAGGGTAATCACTGTTAGACAGTAAGGATAATTAATTAAGGAAAATGTAGGTCTTTGGAGAGGGTCTAAAGCCTGTCAGTGACTCTCAGACATCAGGAGTTCATTCCATCACAGAAGTGCCAGAACTAAATAGGGGCATGATGCATGCCTTCCTTGAGCATGGTGCAATAAAGGGTGTGTGAGGTGCTTTGAGGTGGTTTTTGGTTTTGTAGGCAAGCATCAGTGTTTTAAACCTGTCGCGCGAGAAATCTACAAGAAGCCGATGGAGGGAGTGAAGTAATGAGGAAGTGTAGGAAAATGTAACAAGATTGAAAACAAGCCGTGCAGCCGTGTTCTAGATCAGTCAAACGGTGCACAGAGGCAGACCTGCCAGGAGTAATGTGCCGAAGTCTGGTGTTAGGATGACAAGAGTGACCTGTATGTATAGAAATGGACGAATGTTATAAAAGGAGAAATGAACACAAGCGTGATGTGTGTTATGACTAACATAATTGCAGATGCAGTAGTCTAAATGTTCAGAGGCTATAACTTTTGTGGAGGAAAAGGAAAAAACAAACACTAGTGATGAGCAATTCTCTTAGGTGTTATTTTGCTATGATTAAAGAAAGGCAACGTTATATAAATATAAACATTTTCATTATCATTAACAACAGATCATATACTGTACTTTGCACTTGAAATGAAATGAATTGCACTGCACTAAAAGCATGTCTCTTCTCAGTGAACACAGCCCATAATGGACGTGTGAACGGCTTGTGTTTCACCGATGATGGCCTCTACCTCCTGACCACGGGCACAGACGACCGCATGCGCCTGTGGAACAGCGCCACAGGTCACAACACACTGGTAAGGAGCAGAACTGTATGCGAACTGATGCGTTCCTCGAGAAGAGAAAGTCAGCCTGCTCAGCACCTCATGCAGAACCCCTATCTCGTTTAGACTGGCGTGTGTCAGAGTTCACACAAAGTACAGCGTTGCACCTTCATACCTCGGAGAGTTTGTCATTATTCAGAGATCGCATATCTATTCTGTGAAGCAAATAGACGATGGATCACATCCGCAATTACATTTTGGCTATGACACATTAGGTATGGAATAAGTACATATTTTAAGTCAACTAGGTATGGTATTATTTATACAGTATGCGTTTAAAATGAGTGTTGTGTAATTCAGCATGTAATTTGAAGGATATCATCTGTACCGTGACGATTTATAAACTTTTACAAATTATCATTTTCGTTTAGCTTAACTCAAAAAAGGTGAGTTTAAGATGTTGCTCCTTTGTTTAGCACTAAGCAATTATCTTTATGCTTTTAAGAAACTTGGCTATATTTGTGAACAGTTTGTTAAATGTGCATAGATCACTAGGTCTATGTGCACCTGCATTTGCTGGAGAATTGCTGTACATAGTCTGCTTTAAAACATTTCACACATTCTTTATTGCTCTGCTAAAGTACGCTCAAAAAATGTACATTACCCAAAAAATAAATTTCCATACATGACAAACAACTTCTTTTAAAGAACGAGATTTGTGAGCCTGTGCGTATGCATTTATCTGGCACCATATTACCTTTAGTACAAATTTAGTTATATATGTTTATCATGTCAGCATTATTATGTACAAAATCATTTCCAAACATATCTTAAAAAAAGAATAAATATATAACATTACAGAAGAGTATTTTCTCGCCTGTAAAGAAATCAACATGTTACATGACAGACAAGTTTTCAGATGGAAGTTACAAGAAGAACTCCTATTCTCCAGCACGTTCAGTAAAACAGCCATTTTACTTATAGTAATATGCAAAAGCCTTGGACACACACACACAAAAAAAAAAACGACTGGACTTATTTAAAAAAAAATTCTACATAACTTATTATATTTGGTGTAAAAACCCTTTGCTCGAACATAATCAATAGTGTAAGATTCAAATTTTTGCAGTTTTGTAAGTAAAACGGTCAGCATTCTTCTAGTGACTTTGTCACACTTTCTATTTTTATGCAAAACCCAGAAGTCTACATTTGGTTGTTGTTGGAAATCTGTTGGTAATATAGACTTGTTTTTACATAATTTTACAGACATGTATAGCAAAATTTGTACTAAAAATAGGCCTGACAAATCTCACTTGTTCCCACACAAAGTTAGATTAATCCCCTTTTACATCTTCATATCTAAAAGCTAGATCCAGCAAATGTTTTGTTGGGATTCATGGAGTACCACTCTCGAACCATGAATTTAATACTTGCTACTTAGGATACAAGTCAAAGGTACATAGAGATCAGATTTGTTAATTTGAGCTGGAGCTAAACAACCTGCTTGGCAGGTCAGTTTGAGCAGCTCTGCTTCATGAATATTCCAACTGTGGTTGTCAGCTACTGTGGTCAAAAAAGGTTTATCTTCATCCACCACATTCATTTGCATGGTGTGGCCTGGTACAACAAACTACTGGGACTGTTCTGTAAGAGGCCTTTGACCTACATGTGAACTTCAAGTTTCATCATGTATATTCAACTTGAAGTTTTTTAATGTTTTATATTTATTTTATGTACATAATTTCCATTTTAATGCAGATATTTCTGGTTATAGAAAAATGATGTCCAGTACTGTGCAAGTCTTAGGCACATGCAAATAATGGTTGCAGAACAAGGATGTCTTTTAAAATACTATAAAAAGCATTAACAGTAATTAATGAAACAAAGTCAATAATTGGTGTGGCGAAACTTAAAATATACTTTCAGGTATGAATCATGCAGTTTTATAAAAAAAAATAGCTGCTTAGCATTACTGAACTTCCTGCAGAACCAGCCACAATCCTTCTGGGGACTTTGTCCTAACTGTCTTTTTTTTTGTTTTGTTTTTTTTGTTACATGCATGCAAAACCCAGAAGCTTTCTTGAAAAGTTAATAGTGGTCTTCTACACGATCTGCTGCTTTCTTTTCTGGCTAACAGATATTTTCCTGTAAGATTAAAATGTTATCCTTGAATACTAATATATGGAACTAAGAAATGATTTTTCTACGGACTTAATAATAAAATCCTTAAAAAAAGGTATAACAAGGTTTGTACAAAAATTAACACAGGGTGTCTAAGACTTCTGCACAGTTCTGCATGTGTATTTTTCACATACTCAGTGTTAACATTTATCAGACTGCCACTGTTCTAAGTGACAAGATTATGGTAAGTTACTTGGTGATTTTTTTTTATGTATTTTTACAGTTGTATACAAGTCTTAGACTTATCGCAGAGAAAAATAAAGTTATGGAAAAAAAAGTGTATGTGTATCAGATTTCAAATACTGTAATCATAAATAACCATCATTATTGGTCAAACATCCACCCCTGTGAAATGGACACAAACATTCGTTGCTGTTGCATTTAGACTTTCATTTATGTTTTAGTTTTTAATTTTTAAAATAATAATTTATCTACAGCTGTATCTTGAGAAACCCTAAGTATTATTGTATTTTTTTTCCCCCCAGGTAAACTATGGGAAGGTGGTTAATGAGAGTCGCAAAGGCGTGAAGTTCACTGTATCAAGAGGTTGCAGCCCAGAGTTTGTGTTTGTTCCGTGTGGCAGCTCGGTTGCAGTGTACGGCCTTTACACAGGAAAGCTAGTGACAACATTAAGGGGACATTATAATAACGTAGACTGCTGTGAGTTTCATCCGGACTATCAGGTAATTTGAGCCACTTTCAGGCATGAACGACCTTTTGTGTGCTGAATAAGACACATGAGAATTGTTGTGTGCTGCGAGAAGTGGGTTGAGCTCACACTCACCACCATTGTTTGGTCTAACACTGAATGTCCTGCCATTGGGTTTAACTTCAGAGTTACAAACTCCATCTTTTACACCAGTGACTCTCATTTTCCAGTGAATCCAAACTGGTCCCGGAACAGTCCGAGGCACAGATTTGTCTAAACTCACACCAAGATAAGATAAAAATATATTTTTGTGTGCCATTTCATCATTCCTCCATGCCTGTTGTGTTCTAGGAGCTCTACAGTGGGGGCAAGGATTGTAACATCTTGGCATGGGTTCCTGTGCTGCGCCAACCTGATGTTGAGGATGATGGGAAAAAGGTAAGGAGGCTTACAGAGGAAAGAGCAAACCCATTTTTTTTTTTTTTTTTTTTTTATCCAAGGGATTTTTTGGGGATTCTTGATCATTTTTATCCAGTTCCACCTGTTTTTCTTAAAACCAGAATGGTTGCATACTTTAAATTTTCTTATGTAATGAACCATAACACTCAAGTTATGCAAACTTTACAGGGTGGATCCCAAGCTGCCGTTAATCCTGCTTTTGAAGACGCCTGGAGCAGTGATGAAGATTGATTGTGCTAATTAGAAATTAATAACAGTAAAAGTCATATAGCATTGCAACAGGAATGTGCCTCAGAGGACTCGCAACTTTATTAGGTCGACACCTGCAGTTCATGACCCGTCAGACATCCCCACTCAAACACACTTTGGGTTTAACATGCTTGTGTTTAACATGCTTTGATTAAACCTCCCCATTCCAGCAAACATGCTCGACCAATGCCATCCCCTCTGACAGAAACCTCGCTTATCTAATATTTATCAATCCCGCCCACTCCTGTAGGATGTCTAACCAATCCTGCCTTCTCCCATAAAAGGCCTGACAAATCTCACTTGTTCCCACACAAAGTTAGATTAATCCCCTTTTACATCTTCATATCTAAAAGCTAGATCCAGCAAATGTTTTGTTGGGATTCATGGAGTACCACTCTCGAACCATGAATTTAATACTTGCTACTTAGGATACAAGTCAAAGGTACATAGAGATCAGATTTGTTAATTTGAGCTGGAGCTAAACAACCTGCTTGGCAGGTCAGTTTGAGCAGCTCTGCTTCATGAATATTCCAACTGTGGTTGTCAGCTACTGTGGTCAAAAAAGGTTTATCTTCATCCACCACATTCATTTGCATGGTGTGGCCTGGTACAACAAACTACTGGGACTGTTCTGTAAGAGGCCTTTGACCTACATGTGAACTTCAAGTTTCATCATGTATATTCAACTTGAAGTTTTTTAATGTTTTATATTTATTTTATGTACATAATTTCCATTTTAATGCAGATATTTCTGGTTATAGAAAAATGATGTCCAGTACTGTGCAAGTCTTAGGCACATGCAAATAATGGTTGCAGAACAAGGATGTCTTTTAAAATACTATAAAAAGCATTAACAGTAATTAATGAAACAAAGTCAATAATTGGTGTGGCGAAACTTAAAATATACTTTCAGGTATGAATCATGCAGTTTTATTAAAAAAAATAGCTGCTTAGCATTACTGAACTTCCTGCAGAACCAGCCACAATCCTTCTGGGGACTTTGTCCTAACTGTCTTTTTTTTTGTTTTGTTTTTTTTGTTACATGCATGCAAAACCCAGAAGCTTTCTTGAAAAGTTAATAGTGGTCTTCTACACGATCTGCTGCTTTCTTTTCTGGCTAACAGATATTTTCCTGTAAGATTAAAATGTTATCCTTGAATACTAATATATGGAACTAAGAAATGATTTTTCTACGGACTTAATAATAAAATCCTTAAAAAAAGGTATAACAAGGTTTGTACAAAAATTAACACAGGGTGTCTAAGACTTCTGCACAGTTCTGCATGTGTATTTTTCACATACTCAGTGTTAACATTTATCAGACTGCCACTGTTCTAAGTGACAAGATTATGGTAAGTTACTTGGTGATTTTTTTTTATGTATTTTTACAGTTGTATACAAGTCTTAGACTTATCGCAGAGAAAAATAAAGTTATGGAAAAAAAACATTTCTGTATAATATTATCTAATATATCTATATTGTCTTCTGTAAGTCAAAAATATGTCCAATATGAGGACCGCTTTCACACAAAGCAGTACATTTGTGCCACAGAGGAAGCTCTGACCTCACGGTGCATTACTCCACCAGACCTGTGCTGTGGTGTCTGGCACCAGGACATTAGCAATATGTACTTTGGGTGGTGTGGATTGTGTCATGGCGCTTCCATGGACTAGAGATTTTTGTTCGGTGCATTCCATGGACACATATTGGGATCTGTGGAATTTGGAGGCTGGATCAACAACCCCTTTCCCTGCTAAGCCCCATACATGGCAGTCCGTTATGCACGGGGTGTTCTGATACCTTTCGATTATGTACACCATTCAGTTTTTTTTTTACATTTTGTGTCACATAGCTTAGCTATGGAATCAGATGAGACAGGCTACCTTAATGGATGATCCTTGGGTGCTGGTAATCCTGTCAGCAGGATTCATATTACATATCAATGGATATTACATATCAATTATAGTGGTATATAATTGATAATAAACATTCAATTCAGTTAGGGTTGAGGCTGATCGTTGTTCCTAGGATACAAAGGGGTATTCAAAAAAACAAAAACATGACTTGTTTTGTAACACGCCAACAAATGGAAGCACAAGGCTGCACACACATTCACAAAGAGCACCAAACTTCATAAGTCACTATGCCTAAATACTTCCTTCTGTGTACTTAAGTACAGTAAGTACTGCTACTGGTGCTAATCTGACCATATTTTTTCATGGACAGCAAGGTAGAACAAAGAGTGGATGTGAAATTATACTGCGCAAATCTGCTACAGAGACATTTGATATTATTGGGCAAGTTTGCAGTCATTTAAGGTGTTTTGAGGGGCACGTGTGCTTCAAGAGCAGAGTAACAACATGCTCAACCCCCATAAATGTCGAAAATTATTCGCCAACTTGAACACAAGGATCGTCTGGGAACATTGCTACCATTGTCTGTGTGTCATACCAAACAGTCCAGGCAATGATTTAAATATGTGCCATGTTGCTCCCAACTTCTTCTCCACGCTGCTGACCCAGGAGCAGAAGAAACATTGTGTCGAAGTCTAACCCTGTCAGCATGCCGTGGATGACCCATCCTTTATGTTGAGGATCATTACCAATGACGAAACTTGGATGTATGGGTACGACCCTAAGACAAAGCAAGTCTCCACAGGAAATAGCCCTGACCGTAAAAGACGAGGCGGGCCCACAGCTTGACCAACACCTCGTGGACTTCAGATCCACATGATTACAGAGGATGACCTCATTGGACCAAGAACTTTAGAATAATTGAATGCAATTGTACCATACTTAACACAACACAATAACACAAATAGAAAGCTCCATTACTTTAATAAATGTAGTTGTAGAATTGTAGAATTGTAGATGATGCACTTATAAAATAGTGTATGTTAATTATTTAAAATTATTGCAAAAAAGTAAATACTTCTTTACAGGGTTCCTGTACAAACAAATGTACTTGGTCTCCATAAAAATCGTTGGGTTACAAAAAAAAAAAGAGGGGAAAGGATTTTTCAGTACATTATGGTGTGCAGCTTGGGACAAATCTATGTGCTTAGCAAGGATTGGCCAGTCTCTGTGAAGGGGGCGGGGTTTAGCGGCAAGAGGGCGAATCAGCGCGGTGATCTGTCTGTGTGACTGTAGTGAAAAGTGGAGCGAGAGACGGAGAGGGAGAAAGTCATTCAACCTGAGAGGACTGGAACAGGTGCGTGTCCTACTGTTACAATACTCTTTGTTTTTTATTTTTATTTTTTTTATTAGCGTACGTATATAGTGTTTTGTTTAAATAGGTTTCTAGCTGTTGTCAGTTAGAGTTTAGTGCAGTTTGTTTTTGGACGGTGTGGAGGTTTAGTTTGTGTTGCTGTAGCACTGATGCTACTCACTCTGGTGATGCCAGTGAACGTGTAGTCATGAAGAGGTGCTTCTGTTATAAACATTAATTTTTTTATTTCATTTTTTTCATATATACCTTTAGTGAGATTTCTGCACGGGTATTAGCTATTACAAGCAGTAGAAGGTGGTGTGGTGTAGTTTTGAAACCTGTGAAAGGTGAAGGTGTGCCTACTCTAAGGCTACTTCTTTTACCTGTTTGGTTCCCAGGAGATAAACCACACGGCCTGTCTGAGCTTGTAGTTAGGTATGGATTTCACTCTAATTATTACAACTACATTATCCGAGCACTACATGGATATAAAGAAGTCTGGCTTTCTTTAGTTAGGCTGTTAACTGTGAAGCATAAGGAAATAAGGTTGTTTTTTTTGTCTGCACTTTTAATTTATTCAAGAGTTCCTAGGATAATTAACATCTCCAAGAGGTACAAATTTATTTTATTTACAGTTCCCCTTTTGTGTAGGCATTATTTTAATTTTATATTTGGTTATTTAGAGGAGCATAAGAGCTTGTTATTTTTGAACGTCACACTTTTGGCTATTATTAGATTAAGGAAAATACCAAAATTACAGCTGAGGGAATATTTATGAACTAACAGTATGAAAGTTATTTTTTTATTATTATTTTTTTAAACATTGAGAGTTTAAGAGATTTCTTATTCTTGAACGTCACACCGACAGGAAACGGTTGACATTATTTATAGAGCTACTACGTTTTTGGTTGTTATTAGATTAAGGAAAATTTAACAGAGTGCCAATATTTATGAACTAACTGGCTGAAAATTATTTTCTTTATGTCAGTGTGTACAGTCCTTTTTTTAAGAGTGCATTAAGAGCTTAAGAGCTTTCTTATTCTCAAACATCACACTGACATTAAAGTTTGACACGGACCATGCTTAGTTCTCAGACTTTTTCTTACATGCGGGTGAATTCATGTTAAAAAAAAAATCAAATAAAGTCACTATAGCAAATACAAAGTGTTTTATAAACTTTGAAATAATTGAACACAGACAAGGCTGATCCTGCGTACACGCCCATCTTTGGTAGGCGCTAATGAATATTAATGAGTATGCAAATGCAAAGGTCACATGACAAGGTGCCAAAACAAACAAGATGTCGGAAACCCAAACACGTTAAGATTTTTCTTGGCAGATTCCGTAAAAAGAGCTTGCATCTTCTTTGTGAGTTGGTGGTCTGTGCTCACCATGCTGGTTGTTTTAAGGAAAAATTTTATTGAGGCCTCAGGTCACATGATCTTAGTGCCATAGAAGGGACATAATTAGCATACTGAAATTACAGGTTGCACAAAACATTCTTTAAAAAATATTTTTATAGATTAATGTGCAAGGCCAAAACTTTTATCTTATTCATTGTCTAAAGTTTCTTTTATAGTCTGAATTAATATTTTAAGTCCAAGTTGACATTTACATTTAAATTTACATTTAGGCATTTGGCACACGCTTTTATCCAGAACGACATGCTTTGAAAAGTGCTTTGAAGTTTCCGTCATTGGATGAATACTTACACTGGGTTACTAGGTTACATTATTTGTAAACTGAATAATTGGGTTCAATTCCCGCCTTGAATCTATGTGCATGAAGTTTGCATGTTCTCCACGTGGGTTGGTGGGTTTCCTCCCTCAGTCCAAAGACATGCAGATTAGGCTAATTGGCACTCCCAAACTGCCCATGTGTGCATTGTAACAGATTGGCACCCCATATAGGGTGTACCCCACCTCGTGTCCTTGTACAGATTGAGTGAAGTGCAAATAAGATTCTGTATACAGGATAAAACAGTTCAGAGGATGAGTAAGTGAGTGAGATCAAAAAAGACAACAAAATTACACCTGAGTTAGTCTAGAGAGTGACAGTATTCATGAACTACTTAACAACTCTGTGTACTTCCCTGCAAGACTTTAAGCTTAAAGACTTTCTAACTGCTTGAATGTTACAAAGTCAATATTCTCAAACGTTTGTGCTAGAGCATATCTAATTGTAATTTAAATTCCTGATGGTTTTGGTCGCTCAACTCTTCTGTCTTAAATTCCAAACGCCCGAACCATCACAACCCACCTACGAACTTATACAATTTACCTATGAAGAACCAATAAATGCTCAAGAACTGCTATGATTTCTAAACCATGTTTTAGATATGTGACTATAAAAGGTATGAACCCTGCTGCACACCTACCTAATCAATATCGACATCACTATAAGCAGTGTAGTATTTGATAGAGATCACTACTTAGTTGTTTAGTGCACAGTGCTATTTTTTGACTCTATAATCCATTATAAAAAGATACAAACCACCTACAACCTGCTACAATCCAATCCATCTTAGTGGTTAGAACTGTCACTTTGCACCACCAGGATCCGGGTTCGATTTCCAGTTCTGTGTCTGTGTGCATGGAGTTTGCCCATTCTTCTTGTGCTTGGTGAGTGTTCTCCAGCTTCCTCTCGCAGTCCAAAGACATGCAGATTGGTGTTCCCAAATTGCTCATAGTGTGTGAATGTGGATCAGAAGTCCTACCACAGTTCCTATCACACAAAATGGGAATAAATACAATGGTAATGACCATTGGCCTCCACAGTACTTTGTTGGACTGCAGATGTTCCTGGATGGATGGTCAGATGGATGACTATATATTTGTTTTGTTGTTTGATTTTATTTTATTCATTTATTGTTTTGTTTTATTTTGATGTCCAGCACCACAATACAACGTCCTGCAGTTTGGTCCTTTCATTTTGTACGCTCAGGACTAAATTTTGGAAAGTAAGGGAAATCCTTTTAGGATTCACTTTTTTGGATTTTGTTTCTGATATCATGGATCTTAATCTGATATTGACATCCATAGCTGTGGATGCAAGCCTTGATGGTACTATGCGCCAGGTGCGATTACGGATAACATTCTTTGTCTAAACAAATTGACTGGATGAGATTAAATGTGATCCAGTTTGGTACGAGTCGTTTAGGGTTAGGATCTTCTCGTTTATACTACAGAACCCCTGCATTAGATGGGTTTGGCACAGGCTGAAAGGAATTTACATTGAACATAATCATAAAGCACTACGTTTTCGAGAGTAGAAATTTAGATTAGGGTATAGATTTTCTGCTGTTGATATTTTAAAAATCTTTCATTAGTTCTTGTCAGTACTGATACAAAAAATTCTTAAGTTATGGCTGCGAGCAGCTGTTTCTTTATATTTCTGTTGTCATTTTGTTCTGTTTCCATAAATTCTCCAGAAATCATGTCTCTTGTGCCTTAGTTCTACCAGCTACTGCAGATGACCTGATTCCAGACCTCACAAATTCATCCACAAACTGGATGAGTAATCCAGTACTCATTCCAAGAAGTCATGAATAGAGTAGTATAGTACAAAGTTATGCGTGAACATCGGTAGAATTCATGAAAGTGGGAGCTTTTATTAAGGCACAAAAGCACTAATCATAATTGGGTGTAAAAATCTCATTTGTACTTCACTCAACCTGTACAAGCCAAGGGATCAAGTATTTATTTATTGACATATTAGAACTTAATCATAGTATGTATTGTATGCGTGAATATTATGCACTGTATCTATTAAGGAAATATTTTCTGTTAAGATTGTCCAATCAGGGCTAGCTGTGGACAGTGCCTTAGCTGTGCAAGTTCACCACAAACTGACTGCTCATTGTGTCCCAACACTTGGCCTCTTGTTTAAGAAGCTCGCCAGGGAAAAGACACAATAACAGGATCACTTTATTTAGTTTAAACAATGGAGCTTTTTACTCCCATCGCTCCTTGCTGTGCGATATCACAACTGACCACCAGAACGTGCCGGTTGCTATTCTGAGATTAGATTTGCCCATTGTTACACAATTTACAGAGCTTGTATTATGCTTTTTATTTCATCTGAAATAGGAATCGTGATAAAGTAATCCTAATCAAGGGATCAGACTCGCGAATCGTCATACGTGAATCCTAATGCAGGAAATACAGCTCAGGAAATTTATTGCAAGAAATGTAATGCTAGACACAGAAGCTCAAGAATTGAAGAGATGTAATACTAGAAATCTTAATGCAAGTATAGAGGTTTAAAGGTCTGGGTTACTAATCAGAAGGTTGGTTGTTCAAGACCTAGCTCCACAAAGCTGTTATATAATATGGATGGCCCTGTACTCTTGACTGCAACTTTCTAACAAGGTAGAACTTGTAAAGATTTTGTGCATTAATGTTACACCGGTCAGCCATAACATTAAAACCCAAAACATTAAGCCCAATATTGTGTAGGTTCAGTCCTTGTGCCAGCATGGCAGCTCTGCGGGACCTCTGGGGATGTGCTGTGGTTATCTGGTTGGGTAGATAGCAGTGGATTTTTTTGCGTGCCAGGGATTTTGGGGTTGGGCCTTCATGGATCGGACTTGTTTGCGTTCCAAGGGTGCTTGGTCAGATTGAGATCTGGAGAATTTGGAGGCTGGGTCAACAGCTTTTAACTCTTTGTCTGCTGTGATAAAATGAGCATTCTCACCTTACCATTCATTCTTGGCCAGCAACTTTTTGTGCTTTTTTGTAGATAAGCTTTGAATGCCCATGATAACTGATAACCGATGTATTGGTATATAATATAAACAATGTTTTTCAAATCACTTTACGGTGGTGATACTGTCATACAAATCAATAATGGTATTACAAATCAAAACAGTTTTGACTTCAACACGAAAAAGCCTTTGCATTTTGGACATGGACTTTTATGAAAAAAAAAAAGGTGTATTTTAATAATATAATAATAATAATATTTTTTTAATTATTAACAACAATAGCATTAATAATAATAAAATTTCTATAAGCACCTTTCAAACACCCAAGAACCATTTACTTTAAACGTAAAAGGAAGAACACTTAAAATAGCAATTAATAACATTGAATTTATTATTATAAATAAAATCAATAAAAGTAATAACAGGAATAGGATCAACAAGGTCAATCAATGTATACAGCCCTGTGTAATTGTCTTGCGCGCATCAAAATAACTTCTGTAGAGAAACGATAAATAAAAAAATGTATAAAACCGTGGCACCCCTTTGCTTAAAATATAGTCTCGGGTACAATTTTGCAGTTTTATAACAGAAGCAGCTGCTTAGGTTTACTGAACAACCTGTAGAACCAACCACAGTCCTTCTGAGGACTCTTAGTTTTTTCTCCTGCTTCTTTGTTTAATTTATGAAACAGACTTTTTTTTTAAAGTTGAAGACCACTTAAATAGATGAGTCTTGACAGCTGTTTTAAACTCAAAAATGGATTTTTAGTGTTGCATGTTTAAAGGGAGTTTGGTCTCGAGCCTTGACGCCACAATGGAGAACGCTCCAGCACCCAGGGTGCCAAGATGAAGTTGATGAATGAAGATACGTTGTACCAACATGGTATAAAGAGTCAGTTTTGGATTTAAATCTTGGGTTGTCTATTGGTCTCGTTACTGTTCGAAATGTGTCAGATGTGTTCACTGGTTATACTTTTTTCTGTCAACACTTAAAATAAAGCAAAGTGCATGATCAGTCATTAATAATTTCTCATGTTATTTGAGACAGAGATGGCGTTTAATCAGCTAACCTCAACGGCTGTGGAGCTATATGATGAGTGTATGAAGTATGCAGGTAAAATAACTATCAAATCATTGAACAATGTTCTGTAAGCTAAATATTACATAAATATTCCGCTCATCCTATGTGCTTAAGGGATTTGTCCACCGTTGGTGCTGTATTGAGATCTAATAAATTTTTGCCTGATTTAGACCCCAGGACTAAAGACTGGCTACTAATGTCCTCTCCGCTGCCGCAGACCATCATCATTTGTGCCTATATCTATTTTGTGATCTCACTGGGGCCCCGGCTGATGGAAAACAAGAAACCCTTCGATCTGAAGAAGGTCCTTGTGGTCTACAACTTCAGCGTCGTGGCTCTCTCTGTGTACATGTGTTACGAGGTCAGTGGTCTGAATGTCATATATCAGTTCCAGGTTTTCTGCCACGTTTTGTCTCTTTAGCTTAACTTATCAGACCCCCCCTTCTTTTTTTCCCAACTTAAATGGTTAAAATAATTAACTGAATAAAGAACTATTAAAATAAAGAAAGTAGATGGATTTCCCATCACTAATTCAGCTTGCCGAATGTAAACCTGATGGGTTCATAATCACTAACAGATATCATTAATAAATCTATGTTGCACTAGATTTCTTTGTTCTCACATCATCTATCAGGTACAGTACATGTAAATCAGGATTGACTGAGCTCACGCCTAAAACAGTGCATGGTAAAAGTGAAACTGCCCGCCACACCTAGTGTTTGGTTTGTTTGTGTGTGTGTGGAGGTATTTGTGTGCCAAAGGTTAAAAATTTGATCCTGTGGTTTTTGTTTCGGTGGCATTTTGGTCAAACCATGAGAATCCAGGTAATAAATGAAAAGAAAAGGGTACTCCCAGAATATCTTTTTTTCTCTCTCTCTCTCGCCATTCACAGCATTAATTTTTCAGTTTGTATACACTTCCACAAATTCAGATTTAATTTTTTTATATACACAACCATACACAGTACGATATGCAGTGAAATGTAACATTGACCTTAAAAGTAAAAAAATATTTATAAGAAATAAACATGAATAAAAAGAAATAGAGTAGAAAATAAAATTTAGCTAGGTAAAAATAGAGTTAAAATATTTCTGTACAAATAAAAAATATTCTGTGTCTGTAATCTAAAAATAGAAATATTTTACTACTAATTAAACAGAAAATAGATTTTGCAATAAAAAAAAAAGCTGGAAATGAAGTTACAAAGTTGAGACTTGAGAAGCTCAGAGCAAAACCGCTGCTCCTTTGCATGGAAACGAGTCAGTTGAGGTGGTTTGCAACCAGGATGCCTTCCTAGGGACGTTCAGCTGCAAGGAGGCCATGGGGCAGACCGAGGACTAGGTGAAGAGATTAAATCTACACACTGGCCTGGGAACCCTGTAGTCAGAGTGTGTTGAGGTGGCCGGAAAAAAGGGAAGTTTGGGGTTCCCTGCTGGAACTGCTACCCCCGAGACCCGACTTCGAAAAAGTGGTTAAACATAAATAGAGGGATGGATATAAATTATACACTAACCATGATTTACAAAATTACCTTGTAAACTGTGAGGTATAAAAATATGGTATGAGGGTATGACGGCAGCAGTATGATTTGACTCTGCAAAGTTCTTTGCATTCCTGCTTTCTTTTAAAAATCTCAATTTTTTTTTTACAAAAATGATCATTAGGTACACAAATGATCATTAGATATATTAATTAATATAAATAAAATTGCACTGTGTATTAATTTGAATAGTACAAAAAAGAAATAAATTTAATTAAGAATGATTTTGTTTTATCTTGAATGCAAGGACATCCCAAAAATGTCAAAATATTATAATCTCGTGGATACTGTATGTTCAAACGCATGACTTAGTTTATACATAAAACTTCTTGAAAGTCAAAAGTCAATTTGAGGTTCGATAAAGCAGTTTCAGTCAAAATAAATCCAACTGGAGAAAGTTGGCCTGCGGCATCTGTCTGTCTGTCTGTAATTTTTGGTTGTAGCTGTGAGCTCATTTAATGCCTGTGAGATGTCATATGTTCTGAAATGGCGCGGGAAAAAAGAGATGCACATTTAACTTTGTTTTATTGATGTATTCATAATAGTGATGGGTCGTTCATGAACAATTCGTTCTTTTTGAACGAGTCTTTAACTTGACTCAGAAGAACGAGTAGTCTTGCAGAGTGATTTGTTTATTTTCTACTGGGCGCGCATTCGCAAATCATCGCAAAACCTCCATAGGTTATATACAGGAAACAGAAATAAATGAGTAGTTACCTTTGAGTCTTTTAGTCTGAATCATTCGTTCTTTTGTTACATGACTCCCATAGGCACTATGCAGTGCAATAGATTCAAAAGAACGAACGACTCAGACTAGAAGATATAATAGGTAAGCTACTCATTCTGTTTATTATACATTTATAAAATTAAAAATTCCATTAAAAATGTTTCTAAATAGATAAAAGAGTTTAAGCTGCAATTTTCTCTATCTTTTTGGCTGTATGTAACAGAGTGTGTGCGCGTGTGTTTTTAGTTTGTGATGTCTGGCTGGGGCACTGGTTACTCGTTTGGTTGTGATCTGGTGGATTACTCACACGCTCCACAGGCTATGAGGGTAAGTGCACCTGTTACAGCGGAACTGAAAGACATTTCAACGGACATTATTTTTAGTAGTGGTAGTAGTAGGGTATAATAATACTGGATTATGAAGATCCAGTATTGGTGTTACAAACCCCTAACCCTGCTGTCCTTTTTCTCTAGATGGCACACATATGCTGGCTGTACTACTTTTCCAAATTCATCGAATTACTAGACACAGTAAGTAAGCTACAAAATGTACAGTACACGTATATTTTACTTTGGCACATTAAGTGAAGTAATGCTGCAACTTGTCTGTCTGTGTTGTTTGTTTTTGTTTTGTTTTGTTTTTTCGTCTTCTTTTTAATTAGTGGTTTAATTATGTCCTTTTCGGCCAGGTGTTCTTTGTGCTGAGGAAAAAGAATAACCAGATCAGTTTCCTGCATGTCTTCCATCACTCTATAATGCCATTCACATGGTGGTTCGGTGTCAAGTTTTCTCCAGGTACAGACTCTTCTCCTGTATTACTGACCATGAACATGAGGGTTTACACTGCTGCGCTTTTGTCGGGCAGTACAATCTGCAGCCCTATTTTTTTTATATATAAAAAATGAAGCATTATAATTTGACTTTTTTTTTTTTTTTTTTTTTTTTTTGGTAACTTGAGTCCACTTTCTCCTACAAATTCTGTAACAGGAGAAAGTGCTATGTCACAAATGCTACGAGAGGAAGCAAACCCGCAAATGACATGACCGTGCAATGCATCGTGTTTAAACTGTTTTAAATCATATTCGTGACACCGGTGCATAATATTTAACATAGTTGCTGAGTGAAAACTTTTATCCTACCTCCATCTGTAGTGTCTTCGATACAGTCGCAGTTAGTTTCCTCATTCCTTCTTGGTGTATCTGTAAGATCAAGCAACTGTCTGCTTGCAGTATGTGTAAAGGTCAGTTTGTTGTGCAGTTGAACAATTCTAAATACATATCTTTATAATCAGTAACTGCCTAAAACCTAATGATTGCATTCGGCCACACAGAAACCTGGAAGAAATGAAATTTAGTGAGAACATGTAATATGTAAATGTGGATCCAGAGGCTATTAGATCTTGATCAGCTTGGAGGTGCATTTGTCCATAAGAGGTTGTACGACACAAGGGGATTTAAGGACAGATAAACCACATGCCGGAGTCGTAAAAAGGAAATTTATTTAGATGTTCAGACCAACATTAAAAAAACAAAAGCAATTTCAGTCACTCTTGGTAGTTTTCTGTATCGCATGCTTTCAGATTTATTTAATGACAATCTAAAAAAAAGAGTAAGGTTGAAAAACTCGCTTTTCTCGCTTATTATGCCGTTAAACAGCTTTATAAAAGACAAAGCGGACAATAACTGTCTTTATTTCAGCAAAGCCCAGATTCACCCCTCACTGGTTTTTACTTTAAGCTCATTTTTAGATCAGATCTTTATGGACTTATGAATGCATTAATTTTATTAACTCGTTGTTGCAGCGCCTGCATAAATTAAGGTGTGTTTCATGTAAATTACATGTCTGAGAATAAATGTTGTATGCATATGACATGGAAATCAAGGCGTCAGCAGGAAGCTGATTTATCAAACGCACTAAAATCACGACTCGTTCTTGAACTTTCTTGAAATGGACAAAGAATTGTTCATGCCTCAATCCGTGTGCTTAAATACACTCTTGTTTCTACTTGACATTGATGAGTGATTCTGTAAATAGTACTGACATTTAAAAAAAAGAAAATAATAATAATAATAAAGATTTTAAGGGCCATGTGTTGGAATTGATGCCTGAAAGATTAAACATGCAGGGTTTTGTTTTCGTTGAACCTGAGGGCTTGACTACTAATCAGGCACATTATCACTCCGTCTGCGATGCAGGAAGAAAAATGCTGTCATTCTGGAATTACATAAATACTTTACTATCCCAAAGACCATCTGTAAAATGGCATTTTGTTTCCTAGCGCACAATAAGGTTTTGAAAGGAATACAAAAAAAGCAAATTGGACCATGTTCTGTGGGCGGGGCGTTGTGTACTCTCTCTTTTCACCTGTTAATCACAGCAACATCCAATAATTTCCATCTGTGAGGTCATGTACTATATGTGGAAGACAGCAGACAATGCTGTCCTCTGAATATGTTAAGCTTCACCTTCTTCAGATGGTAGATATCTCATTAATATATTTACAAGGAGGAAAAATAGTGAAAAAATGTTGTCCCATGTTATAATAAAAGAACTAATAATTAAAAACCATTGTATCTAAGAAACAACATTTTTGCTCAGAACCCTTGTCTTGTCTTCCAGGTGGCCTGGGAACATTCCACGCCCCTCTGAACTGTATAGTCCATGTCATAATGTACACGTACTATGGCCTGTCAGCACTGGGACCTACTTATGAGAAATACCTCTGGTGGAAGAAGCACCTGACGTCTATACAGCTAGTAAGTGTCGTGCTTTAAACACTGGTTGATCTGTATTAAAACCCTGTTTTTACTTAAATTCTCTAAAACCTGAATCCGCTCTGTGTGTACAGATACAGTTCGTGCTCATCACCGTCCACATCAGTCAGTATTACTTCATGAAGGATTGCCCTTATCCGTTCCCCATCTTTATTTACATCATCACCCTCTACGGCGTAGTCTTTCTCCTTCTATTCCTCAACTTCTGGTATCACGCATACACCAAGGGCAAGAGGCTTCCCAAAAGTGTCCGGGGTGCAGACAAGGTCCAGAACAACAACGGCATCTCGCACAGCAAACAGGAGTAAACGCATATAGCAACTTTGGAAATGACAATCTGACTTAAGGTGGTGTACTTCAGCACTGCTGTTTACTGGCCTACTGTAAACTTTTATAATAGAAATATTTATATTTGGGAGAAATCTATTGCACAAATAGTAATATACTAATTTCTGCAAATCTAAACTTTAGTTTTTTTTAAAAAAGTCAAAGATGAGAATCTAATGTTAAATTGAGCTAAAAGATACAATTAAGATCACATTTGGCACCATTATTATACTGCTGTTTCCACTATCACTGATCTCCAGCACGTTGTGAACGCTCATGTTGGTTATCTACACCAGAAACCACACCGGATAAATTTTCTGGATTGCTGAAGCCACAGCTCTGACTGACAAGTCTCATCTTTTTCTTATACATGTTAAATACTGTTTGATATTGTGTGTAGTTACTCATTTATTGGATACAAAACCAAATTAACTCAGTGTTAAAGTTGCAGCTTTGCATTTAGCTGTTCTGGACGTTCCAACATGGATCCAGTTCCATAATAGTAACAAGAGCAGGAGACTGAAGTCTGGACCAGTCAGCAGACTTTATGAGATTCTCCTAATTCATAATACATTTCCCTAGACAGGTATTAAAGAAGCCCCAGTGCCTTAACCACTTTTTTCTCTCCTGCGTTCCCTGGCCTTTCTCACAGCTCTAGAAAACATGCTGATATACAATATACATATATACAATATACGTCCTGGAGACGTAGAGGATTTGAATTTAAATGTCCCTGAAGGAGCCAGTGCTTTTATCCCGACATCTGAGTACCCAATGATCTTGGACCAGATCCTGTCTGACCATTAATATGGATAGGAAGGCAGAAAGCTTTGTAAAGGATCAAAACAATTATTCTGAGAAGTGCAAATATGGCTTCAGATAAAAGTGCACTATTGGTGATTTGGGACATGACCAACACATCATCAGCATGTCTACTAATACAGTTGACCAGAAAGGCAGCTTATGTGCTCGTTTTATTTTAGTACTGTCATGATTGTCCTTGTTTAGGACAGGAGTTAACTTTCTGATTTTTATACACGTGAACTCAGTTATGTGAAATCTAATATGTGAACAAAATGTTTTAAAGTGTATATTTATAAAGAAATAAAAACCTTTCGCTGGAAAGTTAGTTTTAGTAGTAGTTTTTTTTGTTTGTTTTTTTAAGTGTTGAAGGTTAACTTGATGTTAGAGCTCCCCCATGTGGAGTGCTGTATTGTTGCAAGTGTAAATAATTCAATGCACGCAATGAATGTAGCTGGGTTTTGGTTTTAATGGAAATATGATAAACAGTCAAGGTTTTTTTTTTTTTTGTTCTGCTTTTATGACGCATAACAGCTAGTTATTGTAAAAGGTCATGATTTTACATTTTTGAGGCATAAAAGGCAAGCTTTGCTATGACTTACTTTATTATTTTAAACTCATGCAACAGTTTAAACTGAGAACAATGAGGTAGTTTTATGCTGAGTGAAAAATCTTTGCCTTTTTTCATGCTAAAAAAAAACCTTTCCGTAAAATGGTACTTGGTCACTTTAATAGGAACACCTATACACCTACTCTTTTTTGCCGTTATCCAATCAGCCAATCTTGTGGTAGCAGTGCAGTGCATAAAATTATGCAGATATCGGTTACATCGCATATCAGCAATGGGAAAAATGTAATCCCGCTGACCCTATCTGTAGCATGATTGTTGGCCGCAAATTGGCTGGCCAGAGTATTTCATGAGTTTCTGTTTTTCTGGTATTCTCAAACCTGGAATTCTTTGGAGTTTACACAGAATGTTGCAGAAAACAAAAAACATCCTGTGAACAGTGGGTCTGCAGCTTGAAATATCTTGATGATGATAATAATAGAGATCAAAGGAGAATGTTCAGACTGGATTGAGCTGACAGGAAGTCTAGTAACTCAATCAGTCTTTGTGGTTGGGTTGATCAGAAAAGCATCTCAGCATGCACAGAACGATGAACGTTTGGATGTGCTAGGACAGCCTTAGACCACATCATGGATCTACTCCTGTAGGCCAAGAACAGGAAACGAATGCGATGAGGACCACTTTTATTTCTTTTTTTTTTTAATTCCTTGCAGCAGTGCACTTATAACATTTCACTAGTGCTCGGACATCATCAAGGTAGAAAGTTTTATCAGCATGCCGGAACCATGATTAGATTTGCCTGCTTTACATCTGAAACACTGGCCTCCCAGGAACTCCTTTAATGTTTAATGGCCTAAGCATGTGGAAATGGCTTGGAATATGGCCGGGAGTGTACAGCAGGTTGTGGCAATAACTCCCACCTGTGCAAGTTGTGTTCATAAATGATATGTATACAGTTCCCACAGACAGATGCTCCTTTTCTACAAGTCGGCAACAAGTTATCCATCAATTTTTGGTCAACAGATGTATTGGTACCTGGTAAGTGCCATTTTTCGCCACAATGCACCCTTAAAACATGAGGCAAAAAGCAACAATTTTAATGATTTGATGCATTTAAACGGTTGAAAATTGTAGTCTCAGTGGCTTTATTTAAAAAAATAAATAAATAAATAAATGCTCACATTGTCCATAAAAAAAGATCAGTAAATTATTTCACATCTATTCATATTCAAAGTCTTAATCTGACAAATCTTTTGAGATGTGATACTGCAGTGCAAAGAAAATGTGTTAGTGTTACAGCTTTGCAAACAGTGAGGCGACTCTGGTGGTATATAGTATAATTTAGAGACATTACTTGTACTTTACTGTTACAAGGAATCATGTATTCACCTCACGGCATATTTTTCCTATGGTTTAAAGTGCAAATGTGGTCTGAAACTGGAAATAGGTTTGGGCACATGTTAAATAATGTGTGAAGAAGCAGGTCACAAGAAAGGTCACATCAATGCTTAAGGCTGCTTTTCCCCATTCGGTTTGAGAAAAATCACAGTCTATAGTACATTACAGGCTGATATATAAATGATGTACATTTATAAATAAAATATTGTCAAAAATATTGCCCTCATATATTGCCTTTTAATTGTAGTAACAAAGATGAAATAATGATCGGTTTAGCTCTGTAATCACAACCTGCTGGATCCGGCTGGTCAAAAAGACCTCTGCAGTACTCTGGTGTCACTCGCTCAATCCATGTCTGCTTGATCACTTCATGTACAGAGGATGGTTTCTTGGATGCTACTGCCTTTTTCACCATCGTCCAACAGTTTTCTATTGGGTTTCAGTCTAGAGATGATGATCCCACACCATGGCTCCAGAAACCGAATATCGTTGTCACATGGCATGTTTTTTTTTTTTTTTAAACCAGTTTTTAAGTTAATTAGCAGAAATCTTTAGACAAATAAGTGAGGACTGATTAGTGAAATCACCTGTTTTGTGCCCAGGGAGAACTAGAATACATGGCATAGTTTGTTTTAATGATTTTTTTGACACCACTGTATGCAGCCACAGTTAAACTAACTAACTGAAACCTAGAATATGACAAGGTTTAGAATTCAATATAGAATTATTTTTCCTATTCCTTTGTACTGTATTTATACACTGTGTATAAAGTGTATAAACTGTGTATGTACTGTGTATAAATCATTTATTTATTTTTGATGATGTCTTTTTTTCTCTTTTTGTCTTTATACACGGAACTGTCACTACTTTATGTTTGCACATTGTTCTTTGCTGCTGTAACGCTGACATTTCCCCACTGTGGGACGAATAAAGGTATAATCTTATCTTGTATATTCACCAAATACAATTTTTTTTAACAATAGAAGACTCATCGCTTAATTTTCCACTAAATTATTTAAATAAAAAATCTCACTAAACTCTCTGTGTGCGTAGAGTTTGCATGTTCTCCCTGTGCTTGTTGGGTTTCCTCCCACAGTCCAAAGACATGCAGATTAGACTAAATGGCGTTCCCAAATTGCCCATATTATGTGAATTAGTGTGTGTGTGTGTGTGTGTGTGTGTGCGCACCCTGCGATGGATTGACACGCTGTCCAGTGTGTACCCCACGTCATACCCTAAGGCTCCAGGCCCCCCGTGACCCTGTATACAGTATACAGGATACAGGATGAGAAGTTCCACTTTGACAATGAAATACATGTAAATCCTGTAAAAATGCAAATGTGAAAGCATCTAAAGTGTGGCCTTTGCATATTTACCAGTCAGAGATGATCACATAATTGTGTGCATGAAAAGTGAAAACTCAAGAGATCAAATCAAACACTGGTTCCCCCTCCAAGAGGACAGATTAGACGCTCTGGTGCACATGTTAAACGTGGTTGAGAGGAAGCCGAGGACGCTTTCTCCCATGCTACAGTTGAAACCCTCATTAGCCTGGTGTCATCAAGATTTCGTGACCAAAGGTTATTTCAAACAGATGGGCTGTAGCGTTTACAGACACTTTATGCCAGAACTTGGCCCTATAGCTTGGCAGGAGGTGAACCATAGCAACACCACTGGGTGCTCCTGATGACAGACAATACAAATATTGCTCTGTTAATAAGCCAGAGCCATTGTTAGACTTTAAATAAAACTGTTTATATCATATGTATACAGTATAACAATACAGATCTCATCTTTTTATGTTTCTTTAACATTCCTAAACCCTAAAGCAGATTATCAGGTAGTTTATAAATGTACTAAATGAATATGAAGATAATATTGAAGAAACATCCGAAGCAGGTTACTGAGGGTTAGCATTACTAAATTCATTAGAAAACCAAGCATGGTAATGTATGCATCAGCGTGTTGTCATCAAATGATCACAAATGTAAAGAAAGAGCACTGTAAAAGATGATCGTATATCCATGTTCGTGTCTTGCCATGATAAAAAAAATAATAAAAAAACAGGATGCTCTCGGAAATGGTTCAGACACGTGTAGGGGAACGTAAATAAATTTCATTGCAACTGGAGGTCAGAGTGGTCTCGATTATAATAGCTGTAATCTCTGCCGTGTCATCTACAGTACGAACCCAGGGACTTCTGCCTTAAACGGCAAACTATTAAGCGTACACTTTAGACTGCTGAAATGGTTCAGGTTACGTCAATGCAGCGCTAAATGGTTTAAATGGACTCGAATGAGCACAGGGTGGAACATTGCTTTTATTGTCTATACACATTGCAGAATGAATCATAACCTACATTATGTTGTGGTTCAACAGGGGTTATTTCTGTGCAAGTCAGGGACTCATGCGCACACTCAGTGGTAACCCTGTCCCACCATATGCAATAGGTCCTTTCTTCTTAACTTCCCCCTAGACTTGAGACTGGACACACTCCTCGCGTTAGGCTTAGAAGTTTAAGGGTGAAGAAATAGATGGGTACTGTATGTATGAGCTTACAAAGCCTAAAGACATCCATCTAGTGTTTTATTGTTGTTTGGCATCCATATCAGATTAAACAGGGTTAAGTATTTTGGATAGCATGATTAATAGCCATAAGCAACCATAAAAACTAAACTGTAAAGCTCAGTGAACAATAATTAATGAAACAAAGTCAGGATTTGTTTTGGCAACGCTTTAGTGTCAGATACAATTTGTTATAAGGAAATTAGCTACCTAGTATTTTTTCTCAGCATCCTGCAGAACCATCCACAGTCCTTCTGAGCACTTTGACTGTTTTGACTTTTTTTTTGCATGCAAAACCCAGCAGCTTTCATTTAGTTTTTTTGGTCTAAAAAGTGGTCGCTTATATAAGTGCTCTCTTTCTCTTCTGGCAGACGAATATTTTGCTGTAACCTTCTGTGGTGGAACACTGATGTTGAGAGTCAAAAAAATAAAAAAAGTTTTTTTTTTTAAAGTATAACAAAGTTTGTACTAAAAACAAAGGGTGCGGAAAACTTTTGCACAGTACTGTAGTTTTTCTGATAGAATGTGAGAATTTTTTTTTTTTTTTCAATAGTACAAGGTTGTTTTTTTTATTATTCTAAAAAAATAGGGTTAAAGCGTTTTTGGTTTGTCCATCTAGACGAGGGATGTCAAAGTCATTTTAGGCAATGAGTTATTTCACACTTAGACCAATGCCAAGTCTGCTAGACCAAAAATATCAACAAAATGATTATAAATAAATCCACTGTTAATTGCCTGATTATACACCAGAGACTGCCTTAAATCAGTTCCACAGGAAAGAGACAGTGTAACAGTGTAAACTCTTTAGCTTAAGAATTACATCATCATCAGCGCATTTTATTTTTAATTGATTTTATTAACCCTGAGTTTATTACCACTAATTTGCCCCATACTAAAATATTAGGACTATCTTTTTTTTCATCATGACTTCACTAGGGCAAACCTTATCAATTTCAACCAAACTAACCGAATGCTTTCTTAGAACACTTACACATCTTCAACAGCCTTGATTTGCTAACAGTGTGGACCTGACGTTTGCTCGGTCATGGACTGGCAATACTCAAAATAGGAAATGAACACAGGTTGTAAATTCTCAGTCCTTTTTCTGATCACTGCTGATCTGCCCTTGAGAGAGGAATAAATCCACAATCTGCTCCAGTGATGCTACAACCTAAAAAAAATAAGGTTGCATCAATACTGCTGCCACATCATAACTCTGTCTCTGCTATTTCTCATGTCGACAGTAGAGAACCAAATGTATTACTGTGAGATCAGTGTTATAAGGCCGCTGGAACAATTCCTGCTGCGTGTTCCTCCATCCTACTGCTTGGACAGTTATTATATTTTAATCTGATAGTGTGGAATCCAGAGTGTAAATAATATATATTAATCACGGCGCTGATTAAACATTTCACTGCATATTGTACTGTGTATGACTGTGTATGTGACAAATAAAATTTGAAATATATTATTATTATTATTATTATTATTAAAGGAAACAAATGTTAAATCAAAATCTCTTGAATCGTAAACTTCTTGCAGCCAAAATGTCTTTCTTCTTATTAACACGGCCAGAGTGAATGAGTGCAGATGTCATTTGTCATTAATTATGTGTTGTTACATAAAGGTTGTCATGGTTACTTTCTGATGTCCAGTTTTAAGTGCAATAAAAGGAGCTTCTGCCAACTCACTGTCATAGTCTATTTCAATGCTTTACATTAAAATAAAAAAAATAAAAATATTTCCCCTTGAAGCTAGCTCGAGAACACAGCTTTGGTTTTCTCCAAACTTCCTTTCAGAAGCTTTTTATAAAGAAACTTTTCCTTCAGCACTCCTGGTGTTGTTTCCTCCGTCATCTTATTATGAATAATTCTGCTGCAATTATGGGAAGCCAATGGGGTCAACCTTGATCATGTGATTAATTTTGTATAAAAAAATAGTAGCACGTTAAAATTTCTGGATTAATCACGTGTTAACATGTTCATATTGACAGCCTTAATATAAAATTCAGGTGGATTTTGTCGGCCATAAAATTATGATCACCCACCTAATATTTTGCCACCCAAACAAAAATGACCTGATACTTTTCTTTTGGAACCAGCATTGACCCTTCCCTCAATTTAAGCTACAGTAGCCCTATTGGATCAGGTTATACAGACCAGCTTTCACTCCCCATGTGAATCAATGAGCCTTGACGTCCATGACCCTGTCGCCGGTTCACTGATTTTCTCCCTTGGATGATTTTTGGTACGTCCTGACCACTGTAGACCAGGAACATCCCACAAGAGGTGCAGTTTTGAAGTTGCCCTAACCCAGTCCTCTAGCCATCACAGTTTGGCAAAGCTACAGGTACAATATCTCATTACATTACATAGATTAGGCAGCAAATTCACCTTGCTTTCCTGAAATTGGAATGTGCTGGAAGCAGAAGAAATGGACAAGCATAAGGACTTCAGAGACCTTGACATGGGTCGAGGTCAAATCAAATTGCTGAAAAGGTTCTGGTGGAAAGCTGTCAGAACATATGAGGTCAAGGGGGGGACCTACTTAATATTAGACGGGTGGTCATAATGTTATCGCTGATCGGTGTATGTTTCCAACTTACATCTTAATTACTGACAAGAATTATTATTGGATGAGTTTAAGAATTCCTTTCATACTTTAAGGCGAGCGAATTTCTATAAAACATTTCAGTGGGACTATAAAAAAGAACGATTCCTCAATGTTTTTATTTATCAGTACAAGTTCAAGGAATTACCCAGAGCAAATATTTTAGCCCCCAGGCTCTCATTAGCGTATGCGCAGCTGTCAGTGAGGCTCATGAGACGGGCTGTGGGAAAGAGAACAATGAGATATCTTAACTGATCTCTAAGGTTAACGCAGTGACGCAGGATAAGCTGACGCTTTGCCGTCACAGCCGTCGGCTTTAAGGATTAAGTCACAAAAGCAAATATTCTGCTCTTTAATCAGAGCTGTTTAAACAGAGCCCTTACACAGCATGAGAGCACAGAGACGGACTCCTTGAATAGGACAGTGACGTGAAATTTCCCCCTGTGCAGTAATGATGAAGGATGTGTTCGTTAACCTAGTCATCCTACTAATCATCAGCAGAGCTCGTGAGTCGTGGCTGTGGCTGGGGCTGCGCTGGTGTCCTGCTGTGATGCTGCGGTATAGCCTTTGCTCTGGCTCCAGCCTCATCCTGAGGAACTCTGTGGGAGGAGGAGGGGCTTGGAGGGCAGTGGAGCAGCATGATTGGCTGAAACACTGGGAACTCTGTTATAGGTTCCATCCTTAAACCACAAAGCATTGAGTCTCCCTAGCACAGGAAGCACTAGGGGACACTTTTCTCTGCCTCTTCAGGGTGGACTGTATCGCAGTGACAGCACAGCTGAATCCCTGAGGGAGGGGGCTGAACTCCTCTGTCACATTCTGCCTTGCTTTCTGAGGAACCACAGTAAGTATTTTTTCAAAAAATCATTTCGTCTTCTGGTGTCCTGGCATCGGCGCAGACGATGGGACAGGGAATAGAAGTCAAAAGGAAGAAATATTTTTACAATGACTTTCCACAGTATGTGAAGTGTCCTGTTTCTGTATTTGAATATGGAGTAAGGTGTATCAGCATGTGTATAGAGGAGTGTGTGTGGGTGGATGTGTCGGATGTTAATAGTCCAGAACAGCATGAAGCAGGTGCAAGGTGACTTTTCGGAGCCCAGCCTCCTTGGAAAACTTGTGACTGCATTGCAAAAAAAAAAAAAAAAAAAAAAAAAACAAGTGACACTTTTTTGTTTAGGATGTTCTTTCTCTTGCTATAAATAGCTCATTCCTGTACAGACTGCAGCAGGGCTCAGGTATAAAGTCGTAGTGTAGCACACAGTAAAAAAAAAAAAAAAAAAAAAAAAAAAGCATTGGGGTTTATTAGAGGATGTAGTTTAAGGGGGTCTGTTGTATATGTTTGTGTGTTTGGGGGGGAAGCATTCTATTCATAGTGATGGAGAAAGGCTGTGGGAACCGCGAACGTCTCATCGTTTGTTGATGTTCTCCGATTTAAACGAAGCTACAGCACTGTGTGTGTAAACCCTGCTGGAGCATGACATATTCTGGAAAGCGCTCAGACCAAATGTAGGACTGCGTGTTTATTTTAATGCATACTTGTAATTATGATCAGATTAAGTCGACTGAAGTGCTATTGTTGTGCTTATGGTTTGTGGGCGGTGAACAGGACTTGTATACAAACATGGCATTTTATGGTTTGCAGTGGAAAATGTCTTCTACAATCAAAGCTGTTAAATTCAGTAGTTGACATTTAAGTCATGCAATGCCAAGCTTGTAGGTATAGTTGAGTAATTTCATGCCTTACTCTGTCGTCAGAAAAGTTTTGATCTGTCTATAGGGGGAACCGAATAGTGGGACATGCTTTCACGAGACGCTTTAATAAAAAAGTTTTAGTAAATAAGTAATCGCAGGTGACTATATAGGTGAAGATACAAAGGATTAATATTAAGCTTCCTACTTTAAATAGTGTTATTCAGGTTTTGTTTGTTGACCGCAGAATTACTGAAATTCATGCCTTAACACTTTAGTCTCATTGCCCGTGTGCAACATTCCTGATCTGGCATAGTGATTAGTCACCTACTCCCAACATATAAAAGACTCAACACTGTATGTATGTATGTGTATGTATGCTCAAACCTAAAGGTAAGATCTGTTCCTTATCGGTGGAAATTGACCGTGTGAATGATTTTTTTTGTTGATAGTGAAGTGGGGGCTCTAGTTTGGGTTTAAGTGCCCACCTTTCACCATGCTTTTACCCACCTATTGTTCTTTGGAACAGTGAAACTCTTGTGTCGTGTTGACCTCTGAGATGCAAATGACGCTTTGTGGTTTGCTTAAATGACGGCGAACTGTTGAGGAAGGGACACAGTCGCCTTTGTTTCCATTGCTTATAGAAACACATCCATAAAATCCTTGTTCCATCTGTTTCCCTTCATTTTCCTCGCTCGCGGCACACATTGTGCACAGTTAATCAAACATGATCAAAATGGAGAAGTGAGTCAGTGAGCTGACAGAAACGGTATGTCCAGAATCTCTTAATGTTTTTCAGGCAAGGGCAAAATAAAAAATAAAAAACGAGGCATCACTGAACTTTTGATGTCACTGCAATGCAATCCAGTTTGTCATACATTGATGACTAGGTATGAGGGTTTTTAGGAGCAATATGAACATTAGTGAAAGTTGTTTCTCTGGAACTGATGAAATAATACCACGAACGTCCCATGGGGTGGGCTATAGACGCAAGTGCACGTGTTTGCAGGTTTCGGTTGTTGCCGCCAGAAAAACGAGAAAGCATAACACATCTTGCGTATTGGTTGGTCGGGATATCCTTTAGTGTGGAGCAAGCTGACTAAAGCAATGCACTTGTTCGGGGAGAAAAAAATCATTCTAAGCTGTTCTATAGCATTACATGAATAAAAAGATATGAAGAAATTATGGTTTCCAGCTTCACATTTCAAAAGATACAGTATATTTTCAAATAGAGGGAACTGACTAAATTGGGCAGTTACCAAAAAAAAAAAAAAAAAAGCTTTAAATGGTCCATTGTTTTTGATGTTTGTAAAGTAATCCCCTAAAGTCATTGTAATTGCCGTTGGCTGTTTTCGGAACAGCTTTAGCCACTGAAAGCGTCCAGTCTTCACATATACACCCTCCATCCAACCTCCCACCCCAAAGATAAACACTCTCTCATTTCAATAATCTCCTGATCTTACGCTGCAGTTACATATGTGTACTTGTTTACGCCAGTTTAAAAAGTCCACATTACTTCAAATTATCCAGGTGTGAAATTGTATCATAGGTCTGCACCACAATAGCTTTCATTTTTCATAAACAGCAGCTTGCAATTCAAAAGTATTATTTGAGATTTCTAAAGCTAGCATGTTAAAGGGAATTTAGAAGGTCAGTGTATCACTCCAGATGAAAATCATATGTCAAATTATGTATATGTTGAATATTTTTACATATATTAATTATATATTAATTATAATAATTAATTTTCACAAATATTTGATAGTGAATATGATATGTAATACAGTGGGGCCTCGGGATATGAATTTAATCCATTCCAAGTTCTTAAGGAGGAGATTCGTACTGCGAAATACATTTTCCCATAGGAAATAATGTAAATGCAGTTAATCCGTTCCAGCCACTCAAATCATAATTACACACTATAATCATAATTATAATGATTTTTGCATATGAATGTGTGCAATCGTTTTGCTAATTAAAACGATACATAAATAGACATTAAATCTCACTTAACCCTAATTCATGGTTTCTCTTTTAAAAGCGGCTCCCTTTTCTTCTTACTAACATTCCTAAGACCCATTGTGTTATTTCGTTACTAAAGCTGGTACAAAATACAAAAAAAAAACACACAAAAAAATATGTAAACCTGCTTTACTTGGCTTTCCACTGACGCAAACAAGTTTGTAACGGCTCCCAGACGTACGCGCAACTTAGCCGGGCGTCGGTTCGGCTCAATTCGCTCACTCGTATGCCGAAAACGCTTCAATTACTGAGGCAAATCTTTTCAATTCTTAAGGGGAAAATTTGTGAGACAGGGCTTTTATATGCCGAGAACATGGTAGACACTTTAACGGCTACTTTAACCATTTATGATCATGAAAAGTTGCGTCACTTATCTTTCGCTGAAATAAACTGAAAGATGGCTGTTCTGGCTTTGGCTAAGAATCCACAATTAATACACCACTAATCCCAGCTCAAGAACATAAGTTAGAGTACTGATCAGTGTTACACATGTTTGTTATTACAGAAAGGTTGGAGCTCTTAGCTGGTCGTTTAGCCTGGGGCAAGGTGTAGGTCAAAGTGCTTACTGCAATCTTAAGCTCAGCACCCACACTCCGGCTCTAAATGTAAAACGTCAAAATGAAAACAGTCTTAACATTTAAACTGAAACAGGAAAGCGGCAATCAGAAGGATAATTCCTGATGCCTGAGAGCTGGGTGAGCAGGTCATCCCCCTTCCTATGTGCTCTTTTGTTTGATGATTGCATGTGGCCGTTTTCTCTCTCTCTTCTCTTTTGCATGCATTTGACTAAAACACATTCACTACCCTCTCCTGATCCAATGTTAATAGACATTCAAGGATTTGTAACTCTCTCATGAAAGCTATACTGTAAATGCAGCATATGAAAAAAAAAAAGGGAAACAGATTCTACTTACAGTATGAAGATAATTTGTTTCAAGGACTGACTGCAAAACCGATGGACTGAGGCCTTTTGCGAAACTCTCCCATGACACATAATGACTTAACCAGCTGGTAATGTGTCAGGGGATACATATTACACTGCTTGTGTAGGGTCTAATTTATCTAGTGTATTGTTTATCTGTGTGCAAACTTGAATTTAATATGTAATATAATCAACATGGACAATACTCGATTCTGTTTGGTCAGAAGGTGTTGAGTAATTTTCTATAACAGCAGCTTTGACCACAGCTCCAGCTGCCAGGTTTATATGAATGTGCTCATTCTTAATCATTATTTGTTTAGTAATAACTCATACAGGGAGTTGCATCATGGACTTGTCACAAAAACTGTTGTTTCGCTGCTAACATTTTCCGTAAGGACATATTTATTTAGCATTTTGTAAGGAGTCAGTAGCCCCTTCTCCACCAAAATGAACCAGGCGCTAGTTCATGTCTGGTGCTGGTGCCGGTTCAATAGCTTAGGGTGATGTCCTGAGAACTGGCTTTGTTTTTCTACGGCCTAGAGAGTCACGTCAGTACGTCACTGTACAGTATATGTCCATGTACGTCTCTACTTTCCCAGCAGTGTTAGCGGCTCATTGCATATTGAGTCCAAGGTGGCGGTCACAAACTTTTTTTATTCGATTATGATAATCCCGCCCCCACCCCCTGATGTAAGCAGTTCTGGTTCTGACCCCGCACAGTGTTGGTACCACCATAGAACTGTTTTTTTTTTTTTTTTTGGCTGTCGGAAAACGAAGAACTGGTTTAAAATTAGGCACCGCCAGATGCCTTTTGTTTTCTTTTTTTCTTTGAATATAAATAAATGTACAACGTCAGAGTCTTTGTAATACTTAATAAATTACGTAATCCTCACAAATTGCTGTGTTAGTATAAAAGAAAATAAACATGCATGCTGTTTTTAATAAATCATCAACTTCAGAGTGGAAAATAACTCTGCTTGATATCAGGACACATCACATCATGCTGTTATTGATTATTTTCCTAGAAAACTATCCCATTATTCTTTACTTAATAGACAAGCTACAGTGAAGTGAAAAATAAAGAGTAGGGGTGGCTCTGGGTTACTGCACAGAAAGTCACAGGGCAACTCACGAGCATCATCACTTCTAAGCTGTTGTTAATGTTTGAGCTAAGCATTAACCCTGTCTGCTCCAGGGGCATCATACTGTATCATGGTTGGCCCTGAACTCTGATCCCATCTTCCTAACAAGCAGGGCTATGTGAAGGAAAGAATTTCACTGTGGTCAATACATAAGCTGCAAATATGGGCTTCTTGTAAATGTGCCGGCAGATAAATAAATCACTGGCCTATGCGAAGTTATTTTTGTTTCATTTCTAAACTGCACAGTGCGTAACATAATGAGGTTCCCATGGAAAACTTTCCACCAACAGTTATCAACTTCCTCTATGTTTAGTCTGTAATCTTTATAGTCTAATTTGCAAGAAATATTCTTTCTGGGAAAAAAAAAAAGAGCAGGAGTGTTGTTTCTGATGTTACATTAAGAGTGAATGTTGAGTCATGGCTCAAGTTGCTTTTTTCTGCATTAAATGAAGAAGGATCAGGTTGCCGAAGTCCTTTCTGATTACGAGCCAGAATTAAAGACTTTGTAAGAATGAAAGCTTACAGCAACAATCAAGAGACGGTAACGCAAATAAGAATTTAATTCAGAATCGTGGCATATCTGATATTAATACAGCCTCTTCAAGGTTACATCTTTTATATCGTTTTATTATCTTCTCTATCAAAGCAGTGTTCACCCTGAATGGGGTGCAATCCATGGCAGGGCACAAGCATGCACACTTTCATATACACACTACACGCTACATACCAATTAGACATGCACTAATCTGCATGTCTTTGGACCGTGGGAGGTAACCCACCAAGCAGGGGAAGAACATGGAAACTCCATGCACACAGGCTCATGACTCGAACCCTCAACCCTGAGGATGTGAGGCCAGCATGCTAACCACTACGCCTCCAAAGATTTTTAAAACATGTATGTAAAATTATGCAATGTAAAATTAGCCTTCACCAAAGTGGCAAAGCATGGCCTTCAAATGAAAGAAATAGTGCATTAAATAGAGCATTACATTAAAGTAGGCAAATGTGATACGTATATATATGTACTGTACATAATACAGTACATATACAGTATATACAGTAGTCCAACTAAGGACATAGTGCATCCGAAAAGGATTCACAGTGATTCACTTTTTCCACATTTTACTATGTTACAGACATATTTTAAATGATGTGAAACCTTATTTCATTTTGGAATAAGTCTGTAACATAGAAAAATGTGAAAAAAGTGAATCACTGTGAATACTTTCCAGATGCACTGTATAATGGAACTAAGCAGACAAAAATGTTTTGTATACAAAGTGTGAAAAAAGTGTGCATATATATTTTATACCATACATATGCATGCCGCCATATATAAAACTGTTTTTGCATGTCTGCTTAGTTCTATTATATACAGATCTAATAATTACAGAGATCTAAGTCAGTCTAAAAAGGCCTAATAGGTGACTAAATGATTTGGTTTGGTCTTTTAAATGCAGCAGGAAATGGGTGGACGTTCCCTCACTCACCACATGAAGGAGCCAGAAACCTTCTTAATTTTTAAGCGCTGTTCATAAAAACACAGCCGGTCCATTTCAGCTCGTTTCCCATTTATACTAGGGGAGAAATACACTAAAGGAAGAGTAAGCAGTGTGCCTAAAGCCAAAACAATGTCACACACAGCATGCAATAATAATGAGACAAATGTTAATATAAAACTGAGTGCGAGAAAGAGTGTGAGTGTGCTAAACATAAGGGATCTCCAAATGACTGATGTGAAAGGACAATGGAGTATTAATTAAGATGTTGAAAAAAAATCGCCTCTACACTGGAACAATGTAATGATGCTCAGCAATGATGTTTAAAAAAGAACCGAATATATTAGATATTGAGTCATTGAGGATTTCACACGCAAATTTGCAGCTGCACGCACATAACCGTCCTTCTTTGATATTACTTTCTGGAGAATTATAAAAAGAAGATTTGAAGTGTTTTGAAATGAAAGCTATGATACAGACAACAAGCAAAATATTACTTCAAGGCGTAATATATGCCTTGAAAAATAGGCTTTTTAAAGCAAAATGTAATTACTTCAGGCTAACCATGATCCTGCCAGCCAAAAAAATTATAAGTTCTCCTAACACAGGAGTGTTAACGTCAGGTTGTGGTCGAGAATTGTGTTTTTTCCCCCGTCTAACACACCACATTCAGCTCACGAAGGCATTGGTAATTGGCTGATTAGGTGCTTTTGGCAGTGTTATGGCCCTCCAGGATGTAGAGTCTGACATCCTGCCCTAATCAAATTAAATATTCGCAATGTTGCCGCGGTGTTATATGTCATGGTGGTATTCCGGGTGAAGAAAAGAGCGATCTATAGTCGAGGGTTCATAATGAATGCTTTCTGAGGATAATTGCCATTGCTCTGTGTGGTTATGACTTTCACGGTCAAAAGGGTTCAAATATTGTTTGATGGCACATAAAAGAAAAATCAGCAAATAAGCAAATACAGTGACCTGCATACATACAGTACATAGTGACTGAGATGTCAGATGAGCTTGTTTGTTCGTTTTATCTGGGTTCATCTGTGGATTCGATCTCAAGTGCGAGCGGAGTACAGAGATAGCCATTATAACTGTCGTGACGTTTGTGTGTATGACTCACACGCAACCGGTCTATGATTAAAAATTCAACTTCTTTACTCTTTTGACGTCCGCCTACGTACATACATAAGAATGATTATCAATTATATATCAGTAAACTGGTGACAGGATCATGGGCACCCAAGACTCACCCATGTCTACGTGGAACAAAGCCTAGCCCGTCTGGTCTGATCCCAAGGAAAAAAACAATGTAGCAGAAAATGCTTTACAACAACCTCTAAGCTCCCCAGATCCCAACCCGATTGAACACCCATGTAATCTGCCGGACGAATAAGTCCAATCCCCAGTCTGCAACCCAACATTCTGGTGCCAGACATCACAGCACACCCCCCAGTGGAGTCATGGCCCAAGAGATCCCCAGGTGCCACAAGGGGAACATGCCTTATCTGTGCAAATGTTCAATTATTTAGACCGTAGTCCATTGTGTGTCTTTGGGCCATGTGATTTGGTCCAAGCTGTTTATTTAACAAAGCGCCAGAGCTAATCACGGATATTTACATTTGTATGTTCGCGATGAATACATCATGACAAGCTGTACATATTTCACATCACATCATGGATCAGCATTCTACGTTTGCCCACTGATTAGTTTAAACTGAAAAATAAATCACACCCTCAAGACACATTGAATAAGGAACTGGAGCGCTTATAACTTTTCGGTTATCCAATTAGAGTTTCCATTCCGTTTTCCAAAATATGGAACAAGACAGGGGCTCTCGTGAGATTAAGTGCTCACAGCTTCTACCTTCAGTCAATGTGCTCGTGTTTGCTTGACAGTTTGATAGTTTCACATAGTTCTGTCACCATAAAGTAAGCAAAGGAAGACTTAAGGATGTTGCGAAAGACATTTTAGGCTCCCTCGATGGCCATGCTGCTGGACACTTCTAAAACCAAAAACGGAGCACCCAACAGGGACGAAGGCTTTGACGAGATGTTTTCTACAACTAGGACACAGGATCAGGGCTTTACAAAAAATAACAACTCACACAGAGAATCCATATCTCCGGCCCTCAGCAGGCTTGACATAAAGGTCTTTTATTGTTATTGATGTTGTGATTTCCTGTTTTCTTTCTGTATATTTACTTTGTGAAAAACTTTTGGAGCAGCAGAGCACTAAGCAGAGACCTGGACTTTAGAGGACGCGCCATCGCCGAGCCCAAATAATGCCTTTAAAAGCCAAACATAGACCGTCTGGCCAATTCAATCTCAAGTGAATTCAATCAAATGTTCAGCCAGTAATGTGGTTTCCTACAGTAGGAAGGAATGCCAAAAAAGAAAAAGAAAAGAAAACTCGCTGATTAAAGTTAACCTGAATGGCATTCATTATTGACAGGGATTTGGCCAAGACCAGCACGACTTTTACTGAGATATGAGTTCGCTCATCACTTTCTTTGAAGCGCTTAAAATTATTGCTTGTATAACGAGGTAGGACGGTCAGTCGGTTTGAATGGTCTGAATTTGGTTTCAGAACGAGTCCAATGGATCACAGTTTAGGATGATTATAATATAACATTTTATATGGATGGCTTGTTATCATTGCGACCATGACTTATTCATGACCATCAGCAAGGATTTTTAAAAGATTTTCCATGAGCAAAGCCTTCATTTTTCCCTCCTGTCTCATCTAATGCTCACCTTTCCCCCCTTCATGAGCACAGGGATACACTTGACAAGATTGGATTCATGTCACGTGCTGCTGTTGACTGCTTCATACACAAACATGATTCACATTTGGTAAATATTTCATTGTGGGTCTGATTCCTTCTTTTATTTGATCTTTTGCAGAAAGCTTTTCTCGTGGCGCCACGGCCGCTCTATTTGAGCAGAAGGCCCAACGATGCAGGAAAATACCTGTAGTGGAGAAAGCCAGATGGAAAGCGTGAGTGCGCTGATGTGTTTTGTCCTATACTGTATACTGTAATATGATATAATATGCAAAGCAAGTGTAGTTTATCTCATCTCCCATGATTAATGAGTTAAATGACTAATAGAATATGTGATATTACCTTATCGTAAAAATGAGACAGAAAATAGAAGACATGACAGCTAAAGAATATATGAAGGTTGTTCAAATCAAACCGGGACTTTTGATTGCGCAGAATAACAGAACACGGATACAGGAGTAAAAACTACCCTTATTTCTCTGTATAATCCCTTGCTACACTGATGCACTTATCCCAGCGTTATTCACTAGTGCTTGGATACTGTCAAGGTGGAAAGATTTCTCAGTCCACCAGAGCCATGATCAGACTGTCTGCTTCATGCTGGGATAAGTGCATTAGTGTAGCAGGGGATTTTATAGAGGAATAAAGGTGGTTTTTACTCTCATGACTGTGTTCTGTTATTCTTCACTTTCAAAAGTCCGAGTTTGACTTGAACGTCTCTCGTATTTCAAAAAAAGTCACAAAAAATGTATATATGTACTGTATAATATGTAATGTATAAATGTACATATAGTCATAATATTTTTTTAAAATATAAGACGCTATATAGATTTAAATGCATCCACAACCCACAAATTAAAAAAGAAACTATAAAAACTCACATTTTTATTTAAAAAATGTAAGAAAACAAGCTAAATGAAATGTTTTTTGGACTGAGCCTGACTGTCCAGCAGACCAGTTAGATATGACCTTTGGAAACTTTGCACAGATGGTACGAGTTCATTAGCATTCTCTTGTCCTTTGCAGCATTTCCCACTGTTTCCCTTTATAATAGAGCGACACAAGAATGATCACAGGAGGTCAAAAGCTATTCGAGATAGTCAAAAACATCCCATTTCCACAAAGAAAAGAAGGAAAGGCTAAAAGGTCATTTAAAGTACATATGAGAAATCTAAGAAATAATACATTTTTTTGCTTTTGTCATTTTGCCCGATCCAGGTTCAGGACCATTCGAGTTGGATTTGAGGGTTTAGCTCAAGTGCGTAATATCATCACTGAGAGTATAGAGATGTTAGATGTTATAAATCTGATACAGTTTCCAGCATCTGTACCTAGCCCAGATCCACATCATGCTATTAAGACATTGATTGGTCCTGTAAGCCACCTTCGGAGTATAAATCATAGTAGCACAAGTCGACAGCACATTTATAATCTTGTCTAAGTTTCAATTACTGTCCAAACCGTTCAACCTATGCCTGTGTGTTTTACAGTAGATTACTTGGACTGGGCTGAACACAGAATTGCAGCTCTCTAGGGCTTAGATTAACCCCTTCTCATCCTTCAGCACTCAGTCCGGTGCATTCTGGTGTTGAAGTGGGACATAATGAAAATGCAAAAGATGGAAAAAAAAAATAACTGAAACACCTTATGCAAACACATCTTATTTACAAATGCAGGCACAATATTGATTATCAAGCAGAAACCCGTAGCTAGCAGTTGTGGTTCTAGACCATTTGAGCAGTGGGTGGTGGTGAGGGCGCTCCCAACCTGGGGTCAGGTATTCTGTTCATTCTAGATTATTTCTTACTGTCACACTCACTGTACTGAATAAAGTTACACATAAGCAATATTTAACATACTGTAACTGCATTAGAACTGCAGAACAAAAGCAATAAACCAGGATTAAAAAAAAACATTTCAACCTCTTTTATTTCCTCTATCCTTCTATCCCTGTCTCAAGGTCTTGCTTCAGATGAAAGAGACTTGGCTCACTGTCCTAACTATGAGGATTTTTTTTTCACATTTGCTTTGTCACAATCGATCTTACAAAGCAATCAGACTATACTGTATATATATATATATATATATATATTGATTTCACAACACGTTTAGGAAGGATGCATAACTTCATAACTAATAAAAGAGGAACATAGAAATGGGCATATTTCACAAAAAATCTTGGCAACACCAATTTAAAAATTAACAGTCTTTACTGTATAGACGCGGGTGTGGTAGAGCAGGCAAAACACTAAAACATAAAGTGTGTGGAGGGCGGTTCCTCCAGGACCAGGGTTGGGAAGCGATGGTCTGTATGGCCACTATTTATTCTGTATTAAACAAAAAAATAATAATAACTTTCTGAATTACGGAAGTTCTACAGCCCTGTCCTTTGGCTCAGTTTGCATCTAAAGGCTCAGTGTATTGGCTTGCATCCACACACACAAAAGCAGCCAATAATACACAGCATGTTTGAGTCGCTACATGAACCTGGGTCGATTAAATTGCTTTCTTACTGCTTTCAAACCTCAGCTTGGACCCAGGACCACCGCATTCTCTCTATCAGTCACCGACTGGTTGTTTGATTTGATTCAGTGCAATGCTGTGTTCTAACCTGTGCAAATGAAGCGCACAAAGAAAAATACACAAGGGTTCGATTTAAATGGGATAAACCCTGCATGCTAAAACGGTGGCTGCACCGAGCAGCACCGTGCAGCACAGAAGTCAGCAAGGAGCACATTATGAAAGTAAGTTGATGGAGGCTGTAATGTAAGTGAAAAAGGGTCACAAGTTACAGCCGTATTACCGTCAAGAAGAACAGTGGTCAAAAGTCAGAACACATTGATCATACTCTTCACGAGCCACCCTGTCTGAACAAAGTCATGTAATATATTTGGATTTTCCATTTGGAGAAGGCAAAATCATAACTTCTGTTAGGCACTAATTTCGTTTTAAGTCCAGTGATCACTGAGACAATTCTGGACAGTTTTGCTGTATGCAGAATGTGAAATACTGTAAATATGCACTCGATCAAATCTCCGTCGCGTAAAGATTTTCATAAAAAAGAATGATCCGACATCCCGGCACAATTCACTCATGTTTTGCATGACTCAAGATAGTTAAAAACTTACTTACTTGGTATATTCACTAAGTCAGATATTGGATTTCACTTCTACCTTAAGGCTTGGACCATCATAATTTAATAATGATGCAAAATGAGTTTTAATATACATTACATTTTTAATTCATTTCATATAGCAATCCAAATGTGTCAAGATTGACAGTGCCAATATCAAGCATGTTCCACTTTATTCATATTTAATAGCCTGGAACAGCCATAATAAAATTAATTAAAATGTTTGCATCCTAAACACATCAGTGGAAACAGCATTAATTATATCTAACGTTTGCTTATTTACTTTTGTTGACTGATATGATTGCACATTCCACACAGGTAATGATTAGACTGTTTGTGAAAGACAGGAAGCTTCTGAGAGGTTAATTTGTTTCCCACGGGGCCTCCGCTGATGTTGTTCTTGGCACTGTGATCCCTCAGTTCAGACAGGTAATATGTTTCATGCTCTTGAAGAGACATTGCCTCCTGTTTAGGTGCCAGGTTTTTGTATGGCATTAAGGTTTGACTTATGCTCTGGATGCTGAATCTGAATCAAAAAAAGGGACTATGGAATAATAATAATGTTGGGTATTTCATGGAAGTTTTCTTTAGAAATGAAACTCTGGCATCTATTTATGGCAGCGATCTCTAGCTTTAATCATCAACAGTCATGCGGACCTGACAACAATGAGTAGGAATAAATCGTAGTCCTGCCGGAGGGAGAAAAGGGGATGGTAAGCTTTCCATTTCAACATTTATTGTTTTCTCAAATAACTTCTCAGGCACTCATCTGCTTTATCAAACAATATAGAAGATGGAAATGTTTTCATGCACAGCTTTTACTTTTTATTTTATTATTTTCTTTTGAGCTTTGTCTCTTTTATTCTAGGGATCGCCACATCAGATCAATTCATCCGCAAAAACTGGCACAGTTTTTAAGATGAATGCCCATCCTATCACAACCCTCAAATTTCTAACCGTACTTGGCATGGGACTGGTTGGTTGTATGGTTGTATTGGGAGTGGCTGGGTTGTATAGGGTTAAAGGTCTGGCCCAGGGGTCGGCTTCTTCATCCCCCTGCTGCGGGCTGCGGCTCCCTGTGGCTTTGATAGTTATGCACTAAATCTTTTCATAGACTAAGAAGAAAGAAAAGATGCACAGAAGCAACAAGAAGAAAGTTAATCAGAAACACCATGCAGAAATGTGGTTAAGTAAAAGTACAGATCGTTGCTGTAGTATGTAATGGAGTAAATGTAAAAAGTATCTTCTAATAAAACTACTTAAGTAAAGTACACATGATATGAAATCTGTACTTAAGCAAGCAATTAAATGTATTCAGTTACACCCGGAGAACAATTATGAGCAATATAGTTATTGTATGTGAAGCTCATAAGAAGCTGTTTTTTTTTTTAGGAAGAAAAAACAATTTTGCCACATTTTTTTTTTAAAACAACACATAGCAACATACGTAAAGGTTAACAAATCTGGTAAAAAATAAAAAATAAAAAAAAAAGTGATGTTCTAATGCACAAAAATTTAGACAAACCTGTACTGGATTGTCATATTAAATGTCAGTGAAGTGCAAAAGATGAATGCTTATAAACACTGCATGTACTACTATCATTGTTGTGCTTCTCACATGTTCCATTATCTAGCTGTCTCCTGTCATACATCTTGAGAATGCATGCCTTTAGAGTTATTGTAAATAGATTGTGTCAGGGTGATTTAGAACACAAAGCCCAAAAGAATGATGGCCACTTTTTTTATCGTGCCAAGACTCTAAGACATGACAAATAGAGCTTGTTTGTTTTTCATGGGAGGAGCAGGCGGCTGCTTAAGGTCAGGCCGGATAAGAAAATATATTTATCACTTTTCTGTTTAGAGATGACCTACTGTTTTTTGCTATCAGCATTATCTAGCAAAAGTCAAAAAGTTATTCATTATGAATGAGACGATGACTTTTATGCGATGACTTGTAAACCACCTCGGGTGAAAAAGGCTTGTGCGGACATGATGGAAATATTTCGAAAGGCAAACAGCTCACTTATGAGCTTTAAACACTACCTAGGATAAATGCGTTCTGAGGCTACATAAAATACTTTATCTTATAAAAATTGTAACAGTTTCAGAAATGACTAATTGCAGACTACGTAATATAATCATGGTTGTCAGTGTCAGCATGGTATACGGCCTAGTGGATGATTGGGTGAAGGACACTCAGTGAGCACTTCAACATGCCTTGGGCCTATTCGCAGAAGTTAGATCCTGCTGACTGATACAAGCATGAGTCCACAGAGATGGAAGGCTTATCTAGCTACAGAGCTTGGAGTCAACAGAAGGCAGAATTGACAAACATGACAGGAATGGGGGGAAAAAAGGATTTAAAAAAAAAATCCTTTTTTTCTAGCTCTGTCATGCCTTGCTCCTGCCTCACACTTTAGAAGTAATGTGTGTAACACAGACTGGCTTTTCCTGGTACTGTAGCAGGAAGAGCGTGAGAGATAAGATGTGTG